>NC_092450.1:4478945-4585299 GCF_036169615.1 Heliangelus exortis
TCCCCAGGGCTTTGCTCAGCTCCTGCAATGAGGCGTTGCCAGAGGCTGCTCTCAGGAAAATGCTCCAAGAAATCCAAATGTTGCTGGGGAAAAGAGGAGACTCCCTTTGCAGGGAGAACAAAGGCAGAGAGGAATTCAGATTTTTATCTCCAGAGTGTTTGGGATTCACCCTCCCCAGGGCTCTTTTGGGTGCTCCAGCCCAGCTCTTTCCACCTGGTTCAGCCCCACCACCTCCTGGCACCCAGCACCCAGCACCCTTCCAGTATGAAACCAGCACTGGGGGGGATGCTGCCTGCACCCCAACACCTCCAACCAAGAGCACAGGCAGCTCTTACCCCCCCTCTACACCCCAAAAAGTCCAGGAGACCTCCAGGGCAGGGATGCTTCTCTCCCAGGGACTCAGCTCCTGCTGGAATCACCCCAAATTCTGGGGGGGGGGCAGGGACAAATCCCCCCCCCCCAGGGCAGCTTTGCCTCCACACCAAAGGGAGCTCAAAATCCCATCCCCCAAGGTACAGAAAATCCCTGGCAGCCCCTCCCAAGGCTCTCTTTTAATAAACAAGAAGGAATGAAGGACCCTGAGGCTCTGGTTCGATCGCTGGAGCTCCGGGTGCAGCATCCCAGCTGTTGTCATGGCAACGACACAGCATCCCTCCCCTTCCTCCCCTCCCAAAAAAGGCTCCGGAGCAGCAACCCAGCCCCAGGCTGAGCTCAGGAGCCAAACTGAGTTTCTGCAAGCCCAGGAGCTGTTGGGCAAGGAGCTGGGAGGAAGAAACCCTTGTGAAAGGAGAGGTTTCAAAACACGGGGGCACCACGGGCTGAGGTTCCCCCCCCAAATCCTCCTCCTCTTCCTCCTCCTCCTCCTCCTCCAGGGATTCATTCTCAGGAATCCACTTCCAGCCCCAGACACCCTCAGGGAGAGGCAGAAGGAGGGAAGGTCACTGCATCCTTCCCAGCCCAGCAGGGAGGCACAAACCCCCCCCCAAAAATCACCTGAAACACCACAGCAAATCCTCTGCTGCCCTCCCTGAGCCCAGGAGCAGTGCTGAGCCCACACCCCTTGCTGACACCACTCTGGGCACTCCCATTGTTGCCACTTCCCAAAGGCACAAAAAAAAAGCAAAAAAAAAAAAAAAAGAAAAAGAAAAAAAAAAAAGAAAGAGAAAGAAATGAAATTCACCCCCAGCAGAGTTGCCACATCCTGAGAGAAAATGACTCAACCCAAAGCTGCCTCTGGATGCAACTTCCAGTGCTGAGCACTCTGAAAACTTCCTGCAGCTCTGCCACACCAAAACTCACAAAAAGGGGGTGAGGGCAACACCTCAGGTGCCCCAACACAACCTCCCTGCAGAGCAAAGTCCCCCCTAGAAGGGTCCCATCCCCCCCAGCTGCCCCTTCCCCTCCTCACTTTGCCCTTCCAGCTGTTTCCCTGCCAGCCCCGTGCTCCCATTTCTGCTCCTCAGAGGTTTTTGGGAAAAGCAGAGTCCCAAGGGATCACATCCTCAGGAGACCCCAACCCCTGGCTCTGTGTCAAGGCTGGGGGGGGAATTTCTGCTGATCCAGGGCCACCCTCAGGGTACAAAACGGGGCAGGTCTGGAAATCTCCCTCCTCCAGCAGGGAAAAAAAAAAAAAAAAAAAAAAAAAAAATCCTTATCTGTGCCTTATCCCTCCCATCTGTTTGTTCCTGCTTGGCAGAGCTTTGGAGCCCTGCAGGATTTGGGGATAACCTGAAACACAGAGAGCCAAAACCTGCCCAGGGGAGGCCACTGGGAGTCAACTGGGAGATGCAAACTGGTGGAAAGCTGGGACTGGGAAGGGTGGATAAAGGTCCTGCTGGATCATCCCCAACCCCAGGAGGTCCCAGGAGCAAAGAGGAGAGCAGAAAAATCAGGAACGGAAGAGGAAACACAGCTGGGAGAGACTCCAGAGTCTGGAGGGACCCAGAGGAGGGGGGGGAAGGTTGGGTGGGGGGGTCCTGGGTGCTCACCTGGCTCTGGAGCTCACTCTGCTGCTTGAGGCGCAGGTTCTCGGGGGTGTCTGCAACCATGGTGAAGGATTGCTTGGGGTAGTGGCTGTGGAGAGAAGGGAGAACCCCATCACACCCTGCCCCAGAACCCCAAAAGCATCCGGGTTGGGAAGCACCCCTGAGATCATCAAATCCGACCCTTGATCCGCTCCCATCCTGGCTCCCAGGTGCCACCTCCAACCCCCAAGGATGGAGAATCCACCCCCTTCCCTGGACAGCCCATCCCAATTCCTCTCTGGACAGAATTCCTTCCCAGTATCCATCCTAACCCTTCAGCCCCTGCCCATCTCCAGGCTCCACGTGTGGAGCAAATCCTTGGGATACGCCCGGAATGGGAGGTGGAAAACAAAGGAGACCTCTGGCCCTGGCTGGCTCCAAGCCACCAGGAATTGTTCTGAGGTTGTTCCTGAAAGGCTCCACAGGTTCTGCTGCCAGGGACAGCAGCAAGGAGAGGATCCAGGGATTGGGAAAAAGAGAATATCCCATAAATATCCAACCCCAGATGGGTGAACTCCAGGGGGCCATTCCCACCTCCAGGAGACAGGGGAAAAAAAAATAAAAAAAAAAAGCAGCAAGAGGCAAATCCCTGCCCTCCCTGGGGAGGTTCAGGACTGGACCAGAACCCCCAGCAGTTATTGGGTCTCTCCCCCTGCCATGAGCAGCAGGATCAGTCCCAACACCACAAAGTTTGATCACAGCTCCTGGCTCTGTTCTGGGGCTCAGCTTTGTCCTGCCTGGCAGAGGATGCTCTCCCCCCCCCCTGGGCTGGAGCTGGGGGTCTGCAAGGGGAAAAAGAGGAAAACGTCTGCAGGAGGAGCATTTCCAGCCTGCTCAGCCCTGGAAGCAAAACTCTCCCTGCAGAGGGAGGAAACCTGAGGCTGAGCAGATGGGAGCTGCTCCCCCTGGGCTGGCAAAGAAACCAAAGACTCCCCAGAGCAGCACTTGAGGTTTCCAACCCTGAGAGAGAGGTGGGAAAGGGAGGAAAGGGAGGGAGGGTTCAGGGAACAACAAGAATTGTGCAGGAATCCTGAGTGGGGTGGCAGGAACAGAGAGAAGGATCCCAGGGAAGTTTCTGGCCAGGGCAGGAGGGGGTGGGAGGCAAAGGGAGAGCCCCAGCATCACCCCAACCTCCCCAGGGCACCTTCCCTGAATTCCTGGTGAATATCTGCACCAACTTGGGTCATTCCTTTGCTTCCAGCTGCTTCTGTCACCCCAGCCCCAAGGAAAGGATGGAAGGGCCCTCGAAGATCATCAAAATCAACCCCCCCTGCATGGGCAGGGACAGAAAACCCCTGAACCCAGAGTGCAGCTCCTTGGAGAGGAAAACTGGGGGGATTTGGGGGGAATCTGCAGGCTCTGAGCAGAACATTCAGGGCTGGAACTCATCCTGTCCCCAGCTCTCCATCCCCAGAGCCCAACTGGAGGTTTCACAGCAAACCTGGGCAGGGCCCCAGCTCCTGACCACATGAAACGAGGGGGTCCTGGAGAAACCCCCTCCTGGGCTGTGTTTTGGGAGCAGGGATCTGTGCACAGGATCAGGATTTACACCCCTGGTGGGTGAGGAGGAGGAGGAGGAGGGGTGAGAGGTGCTGGCTGGGAGCAGGGCAGCAACCACAGGAAACAGGAGAATAAAAATAGCTGCCTCAGCCTCACTGAGAAAAGAAAAAAAAAAATAAAGAGAACCCCCCCCCTCCTACACACACCTCGAAACCAAACAGTGCAGATGTGGCTGCCAGAAAGGGGAAAAGAGCTCAGCAAGCAGCAGCTCCCTGCCTGCTCCCATTCCACACCCCCCGTGGGTGCTCAGTGGGGTTGGGGAACCCCCCACCCACCCACCCACCCCCCAAAAACTCAGCCCAGCACCTCCCTGCTCTGGATGGGGGGGGACAACACCAAGAAAGGGGGAAAACTCTGCCCCCACCCCCAGCCCACCCGAGGACCCTCAGCCCATGGGGGGTGCTCAGAAAACCCTTCAGCAGCACAGGGGAACCCCTCCCCCCCCCCAAATAAACCCCGAGTGCCCCTGCCCAGACACCCAGCACCACTTGTGGACAACCAACAGATCACGAGAGGTTTAATCTCTGTCTGGATTGATCTGATCAGAGGGGAGAGAACCCCGGGGGCTTGGGATCCCCTTCCCTTCCCTTCCCCACCCCCTCCGGGCTTCACCTTGGGACCCCAGCACCAAGGGGAACCCAATTCCCAGGAATTCCTGCATGGAGACTCCATAAGGAGAAAATCCAACTCTCCAGGAACAGGAGAATCACCCAGACACCATCACCCCCCCCCCTCCAGGACTGGGCTCGGGTTGGTCACCAGTGTCACCACCCTGGACACTTTGGTCACTGCTGTCACCAGAGGAGGGGGGGGGGGGAGGGGGTCTGGGTGGGGGTGACCCCTCTGAGTGACCCCTGAGCAATGGGAAAAGCAGCAGAAAACACTTTGGGAGTGAATCCAGGAGCCCTGGGAGCTCTGCCTGGATTCCAAAGCAAAAAAAAAAAAAAAAAAAAAAAAAGCAAAGTGCAGGGGGGGTCTGTGCACCCCCCCCCTTGGGGAGGCAGCACCCAGGGAAACAGGGACTTTGCTCATGGCAAAAGTGACAAAAAAAAAACCTTTTTAGCAGGCAAACAGCTCTGGTGGCCCGGGCAGCACCCACTGAGGGGCTGCTGCTGGTGGGACCAGTCCCTTCCCCTTCCAGAGGAGCTGCAGGGATACTGGTGCTACTGGGATGAGTTGAGACTCTTGGGTTTTTTTGGTTTTTTTTTTTCTTTTTTGAGGGGTTGGTTGGGTTTGGTTTGGTTTTATTCCCAATCCAGGTGCCAGCAAAGCAGCTGCTGGGGGAGCTGGGGCTTTAAGTCACCTCCTGGAGCCTGGGGGGGGGGTAGGGGAGGACAGTCCTTGTCCCCTGTGTCACCCCAGCTGCTGCTGGCATCCTCCAGCCCCTTCCCGAGTTTTTTGGAAGTCACAGCTCGACTCCCACCAAGGGCAAAGAGAACAGAGTCACCTTTTAAGTACAAACAGCTCAGAAACCCAAATGCTTAATTTGGGAGGTTGGGGGCTGTCCCGGTGCCACCACCCCTTCCCAAATCCAGAGGATTTTTCCTGCAGCTGTTACAGAGATTTCAGCAGCCCCAAGCCCAGGAGGGATGGAGGGGAAGCCCTGGAGGAGCCCCACACCCTCCATGAAGGGTAAATCTCTTTTTTTAGATTATTATTTGACAAAAGTTGCCTGCACCCTCAGCCTGAGCCCCGGTTTTCCAGCTCAGCCCCGGAGCTCCCGTCCCGACTGCCAAGAGGAGGAATCTCGTCCCGTTGCCATGGCAACCGCATCCCATGCCCTGGCCATGCTAATGGAGCTGGGAAGGAGCCAGCAGGGATCCAGGGAAACCCAAGTCCCTGCCAGGGCTGGGGGAAAAAAAAAAAAAAAAAAAAAAAAAAAATAGAAATTCACCTCTGTGGAGCTCCGAGAAGAAAAAGCTGGGGATGGAGGCAAAAAAAAAAAAATTAAATAAAAATAATCCGAAGGAGAAGAATGCCCCAATTCCTGCAGTTCCAGGGCTGGGCTGTCTGGAGAGGAAGAGCTGACTGTGCCAGCACGGCCTGGGCTGCAATTAGGTTTCTGTTTCTGGGAGATTTTGAGGAAACCTCCCAAGGATTCGAGGCAGCTTTTGACTCGGGGGGGGGGATGGGATGGGATCTGTCCCTCTGTGCCCGGCATAGAAAAAAAAAATAAAAATGCTCAGGTTGAGTGTCTGCCCTTAAAATTAAACATCCCTTTGCCCAGGGAATGTCCCTGCTGGGAATGGCAGCTCAGCCCTGGGGGAATTTGAGGTTGGGGGGGCCCTGCCCCACACCTGGATCCTGGGCACACATCCAAAAGGGGGGAAAAAAACCCAAAAAACATCTCAGAGGAAAGAGGAAAGAGGAAAGAGGAAAGAAAAAAGAGGAAAGAGGAAAGAGGAAAGAGGAAAGAGGAAAGAGGAAAGAGGAAAGAGGAAAGAGGAAAGAGGAAAGAGGAAAGAGGAAAGAGGAAAGAGGAAAGAGGAAAGAGGAAAGAGGAAAGAGGAAAGAGGAAAGAGGAAAGAGGAAAGAGGAAAGAGGAAAGAGGAAAGAGGAAAGAGGAAAGAGGAAAGAGGAAAGAGGAAAGAGGAAAGAGGAAAGAGGAAAGAGGAAAGAGGAAAGAGGAAAGAGGAAAGAGGAAAGAGGAAAGAGGAAAGAGGAAAGAGGAAAGAGGAAAGAGGAAAGAGGAAAAAGGAAAAAGGAAAAAGGAAAAAGGAAAAAGGAAAAAGGAAAAAGGAAAAAGGAAAAAAAGGAAAAAGAAGAAGAAAAAAGAAAAAAGAAAAAAGAAAAAAGAAAAAAGAAAAAAGGAAAAAAGGAAAAAAGGAAAAAAGGAAAAAAGGAAAAAAGGAAAAAAGGAAAAAAGGAAAAAAAGGAAAAAAGGAAAAAAGGAAAAAAGGAAAAAAGGAAAAAAGAAGGAAAACCACAACACCAACCAATGGGATCTGCCCCTGGATCCACTTCTCCCTCTTTTTTTTCCTTTAGTTCCAAGTGCTGCTGTACAGGGATGAGCTCAGCCTCCAGTGCTGCTCCCAGTCACCCACCAGTCACCCCAGTACCCAGGGGAGGAGGGGGGGAAGCATCCCATCTGCCCCCCCCCCTGCCCCAAAGGCTTCCCACAGATTTACTGCTCGGTGCTGTCAGAGAGGGAGGAAAAGCCCAACCCTCTTCCTCCTGCTCCCTTGGAGAAAGAAACTCAGGAATTTGGCAGAGAGCCAGAGCTCCAACAGAGCAGCCCCTGTGCTATGGCAAAAGGAGCCTCAGCCCTGCCAGGATAAACCTTGCTTTTCCACCCCCTTCCTGGGGGCACAGAATCCTTGCCCCTCAATTCCAAGCCCAGGAAAAGTTGTTTGGGAAAGGTTGGGGGTTCCTGGGCTTGCCCTGGAGCCAGGGACACACCTTGTGCCTGGACATCCCACCCCCTTGGGATAGGGAGAAGGAAGTAAAGCCACAGCCACAGCCCCATCCCATCCCCCTCCTCATCCCCCTCCTCATCCCCATCCTTATCCTTATCCTTATCCCCATCCCATCCTCATCCTCATCCCTATTCCATCCTCATTCCCATTCCCATCCCCATCTTCATCTTCATCCCCATCCTCATCCCATCCCCCTCCTCATCCCCATCCTTATCCTTATCCCCATCCCATCCTCATCCCCATCCTCATCCCCATCCCATCCTCATCCTCATCCCATCCCCCTCCTCATCCCCATCCCCATCCTCATCCCCATCCCCATCCCATCCTCATCCCATCCCATCCCCACCCCTGCCTGGAATTTCCTTCTCCCCCCTCTGGACCCCTCACATCCATCAGGATTCAGCCAGACAAGGGAGGAAGACCCAAACATTTCCTGCAGGTTTGGGGACACCCGGGGTGACCCCTGGAGCTGCTTCTCCTTCAGGGAGGCTGGGAAAGGGTTAAGGCAGCAAAGGGGGCTGAGAAAGCCCCGGGTTGGGGTTTGCAGACTCCTTGGAATCTCAGGAATTTCCCATTATTATCCCACTTCCCTTCCAGCAGGCTGGGAGAGGGGGAGAGGCAAGAGCAGGACCCCAGGGCTCATCCCTAGGGATAGAGGCAGCAGGGAAGGAATGGCCCAGGAGTCTGTGCCAGGAAAAGCTCTGCCTGAGGGCATCGGGGAGCCCAGGGAGGAAAATTGGGGTTCAGGAGAGCAGAGAGAGATCAGGGGTTCATCTCCAGGGCTCAGGAGGGCTCAGCAGGATCCAAACCCCTCAAACCTTCCCCCTCATCCTGCTCCAGTGCTCCAAGAAGTTTCCCAGTTCCAGCCAGGAACCTCCTGGTTTTCACACAACTGGGTCTCAGGTATCACCCCAAGGCACAACCAAGGTTTGAAGATCTCACCCCAAATCCTCAGGACCTCTGGGTGGGGCTTTGGCCAAAGTCATCCCCACCCACTCAGCAAGAAGCAACCCAAAAAAAAGAGCTCCAAAATGGGGAGGTTTCTGCCAAAGCTGCTCCTCTTCCCTCTTCCCTCAGCCACTGGGAGGGGTAATTCCCATTTTTCGGGGATGGTGTCAGGATTAAAGTTTTTAAAGTCCTCAGCCAGGAGCATCCTGTTATCTCCTTTTCTTTCTAAGAACTGCTAATGTGCAAGCAGCAGGAGGAAAATCCTCCTGCAAAGCTGCTTTCTAGACATCAACAAAGCTGCCCAGGAAGCCCCAAGCTCTGGGGGATTTCCTCAAGCTGGGAAATCCCATTTTTATACTGGTATAAAGTGGGCAGAGTGACCCCAACCAGGGCTCCACGCACACTCCCAGCACAATGCTGGGGGGCAGAGAGGTTCCTGCCAAGGCCAGAGCTCCCCAAATTCTCATTCCAAGGTGTCCAGGAGGGTCCAGCAGATCCCAGAGCAGATCCCAGAGCAGATCCCAGAGCAGATCCCAGAGCAGATCCCAGAGCAGATCCCAGCCCCAGGTGTGGGATGGAGCCCCAGACTCACGCGTTGCAGTAGGGTTTCTTCTCGTAGCCCTTGTAGTTCTTCATGTTTAGGGTCATCTTGCAGGTCTCACAGTGGAAACATGCTTTGTGCCAGAACTGGGACAAAAAAAAAAAAAAAAAAAAAAAGAATCATTAAGACCAGCAGCTTGCAAAAAAAAAAAAAAAAAAAAACAAACCAAAAAAACCAGGGCCACATCCCACTGGAATCTCCTCCAGCCTGGAGATGTCAAGCCCAGCAGCATCCGTGGCCCCTGCACAACCCAAGGGGATGATTTTAGGACACAAGGAAATCCCCCCAGACCTTCCCAATGCATTTTATTTTATTTTATTTCAACAGGGCAGAAGCAGCCAAGCCCTGGGTGGCAGCAGCATCTCCAAGCCAGGAATTCCTTGGGCTCAGGAAAAGGCAGGAGAGGAGCAGCCTCATCCTGTGGAAGAGCCACAACTGTCCCAGGGAGCAGAGGTAAAAGCTGGGCTTGGCAGGCTCCAAAGTTGCTGCTTTAGGGGTTTTTTGGGGTTTTTTTTTTTTTTTGCTGATGTGAGCCAAGAGGAGCAGGTCAGGTGAGGCTGCCCAGAGACTGAGCCAGGGAAGGTTCTGGTGAGGCCAGCAAGGTCCTGACCCTCCTGTCTGCCACTTCTGTGGCTGATCCCAAACCTCAGAGCCCCAAAAGTTGGAGGATGAGGAGTGCTGGGGGGGATTCTGCCTCTCCTCATGGTTATGGGGGCCCAAGAGAGGGCTGGGAGGAGAGGCTGCCAGGCTGGCATTTGGGGGGATACTTGGGGGGGATACTGGGGGGAGGATGCTTGGGGGGGGATGCTTGGGGGGGGATGCTTGGGGGGCACTGGATCCTCTCCCCTGCAGCAGCAGCTCCAGGTTCAGCCCAAACCCAGGCTGAGCTCTCACCTGAACACAGCCCTGCAGTGATGGAAGCCAAAAGACCCAGAAATTCAGCCCAGGACCCTCCAGCAAGGGCTGCAACACTTCAGGAACTCCAAAGTGTTTTAAACCTTTAGAGCCACCCAAAGAAATGGTTCCCACTTGGCACTGAGCTGTTCTCCAGCACTCAGGACAGGACTTCAGGACTCCCAAACTGGTTTTCCCCAGGCTGATGCTCTGCCAGTCCTCAAGTGACCGAATTTTGTGCTTCCCCTGACAGCCCCAGGGTTCTGGGGGCTCTGATGTTCCCTCCAGGCTCGGAGGGAAGGGAAGCACCAGGCAGAGCTGGAGCTGTGCACCCAGGGAAGCAGAACCTGGAGCTGACTCCCTGGGGTTAAATCCTGCCCGGGGGGCTCCTCCCTGCTCAGCTGAACCCCCCCAGCCCGGTGCACAAACCCCTCACCCAGGGAAAGGAAAAAGCCAAAAGCCACCCGAGCAGCTCAGAATTCCAAGGGGATTCCACTCAACCATCCAGCCCTGGGACACCCAGGAAAGGGAGCAAAGCCCAGGAGAACCCCTGGAGGTTGCTGCTCCCATTTCCAGCCTGGAGCCTCTCAAAAAGTCATTTCCAGCCCTGCTCAGGCCGGGTTCCTGCAAAAGGAGGCAGCAAGAGCCAAGCCCTGGGGCCACCTCCCACAGGTCCCACACCCCGTGCACAAACACGGCCTCTGACTCAGCCCCAGAGCTCTTTCTGCTCCTTCCAGCTGCTCAGAGCAATGGATTTGTTCCTTTTTCCCCCCTCCCCAGCTGCTCAGAGCAATGGATTTGTTCCTTTTTCCCCCCTCCCCAGCTGCTCAGAGCAACGGATTTGTTCCTTTTTTCCCCCTCCCCAGCTGCTCAGAGCAATGGATTTGTTCCTTTTTTCCCCCTCCCCAGTCACACCAGTTCCCCCAGCAGGGAGAGGGGGCTTCATCCTGCCCTGCTCCCTTCCAACCCCTTCCTCCACCTCCCCTTCCCATGGGTTATTTCCCTCTCCCAGCTCGCAGGACAGAGACCAACACCTGATTTCCTGAATCCTTCCAAAAAATTCCAGCCTCCTGCCTTGAGTCAGAGCCACCCGAGAGGTCAGGAAGAGCTTTTCCCAAGCCCTGGAATTACTCTACCAGGGATGCCACCACCAACCTGTGGAGATCTTTGGAGCCTCCCAGGAATACCCAAAAGCTCCCAAAAAACCCAAAAGAGGAGGTGGGAAGGCAGCAGAGGCCCCAGCCCTGGCAGGTTCTGTGAACTGATGCTCTGAGCCTGATCTCACCCCCCCCCCAGAGCAATTATTGCATTTTCTCACCTCACTTTGCATCAGGCTCTGTTTCTGTCCTGGGGTTCCTACAAAAGTCCCTCTGAGCTGCCCATTTGCATCACTCCCAAACCTGGATTCCCCTAAACTTTGCTTCCCCGCTGTCAGCGTTGATGCTGCACCCCAAAAAAAAAACCAAAAAACAAAAACCAAAAAAACCAAAAAAACCAAAAAACCAAAAAACCAAAAAACCAAAAAAACCAAAAAAACCAAAAAAACCAAAAAAACCAAAAAAACCAAAAAAACCAAAAAAACCAAAAAAACCAAAAAAACCAAAAAAACCAAAAAAACCAAAAAAACCAAAAAAACCAAAAAAACCAAAAAACCAAAAAAAACCAAAAAACCAAAAAAAACCAAAAAACCAAAAAAAACCAAAAAACCAAAAAAAACCAAAAAACCAAAAAAAACCAAAAAACCAAAAAAAACCAAAAAACCAAAAAAAACCAAAAAACCAAAAAAAACCAAAAAACCAAAAAACCAAAAAACCAAAAAACCAAAAAACCAAAAAACCAAAAACAAAAAAACAAAAAACAAAAAAACCAAAAAAACACAAAAAAACACAAAAAAACACAAAAAAACACAAAAAAACAAACAAAAACAAACAAAAACAAACAAACAAAAAAACAAAACAAAAAAAACCAAAAAACAAAAAACAAACAAACAAAAAAAACAAAACAAAACAAAAAAAAACCAAAAAATAAACCCCAAAAATCACAAACCAGGTCCCACCCCACACAGGGACCTGGAGCTATTTAGGCTCCCAGCAAAACTCCAGCTCAACCCCCCCCACCCCCATCCCTCCTGCAGAGAAAGAGGCCAAATCTCAAATGGGTTTTTAGGGAAGCAGGAATGCCAGAAAGGGCCAAAATTCCATGTTTGAAGGGTTCCCAACCTCTGGAGCTGAGCCTGGGTACCCCAGCAGGATGGAGCCTGCAAGGAGGTGCTGCAGGAGGGGTGGGGACCCTAAAATATTTGTGCCAGGAGGGCAGCTCCGGGGACAGAACCCACAGAAACTGCCACTTGGTCTGTTCCTTGCTCGTGGTGCAGCTGCAGAGCAGAACCAGAGCAGAACCAGCACCACTTGGGACCCAAGGGCTGGAGGACAAGCTCAGGAAAGACTCCTGGGGCTGAAGGGAGATGCTTGCACAGGCTGAATGCACAAATCTGAACTTTTCCTCGTTTAAAAAAATAAAAATAATAATAATAATAAATATATATATATATATATATAAAAATATAAAAATAAATATAAAAATAAATATAAAAATAAATATAAAAATAAATATAAAAATAAATATAAAAATAAATATAAATATAAATATAAATAAAAAATAAAAATAAAAAATAAAAATAAAAAAATAAAAATAAAAAAATAAAAATAAAAAAATAAAAATAAAAAAATAAAAATAAAAAATAAAAATAAAAAAATAAAAATAAAAAAATAAAAATAAAAAAATAAAAATAAAAATAAAAAATAAAAAATAAAACCTAAAAGAAAATTAAAAAAAGATAAAAATGAGCCATCTGACCCCAGTTTTTTTCAGCAGCTGCAGCCACCCAGGCCCTGCTCAGAGATGTCACTTCCCCAGCCCCTTATCTGGGGAGTTGGGGGAAGGGACCAACACCCAGGGATCTTCCCAGGAATTCTCCTTTTCCCCAAGGTGACCAAAAGGCAGGAGCCAGGGCAGAGTTTCCCACCCCCTCCGGAGCTCTCAGCAGCTGCGATTTTTCCTCCTTTTCCATAAATCCCAAAAGGAAAAGGAATTTTTTTTTTTTTTCCCAAATTTTCACGAGCAGGACAAAGCCCAAACCCATTAAAAGCTTTAAGGGAGGTGCAAACTTCCCCCCCCCCCAGCAGCCTCCGGGTTTTATCGCTGCCTGAGCTCAGACTTCAACCCCCCCAGAACCGCCCTTTGGACCTTGCCCGGGGCAGAACCGCTCCGGAACCATCGGGGTTGGGCTGGGCCGGGAGGAGAAACCGAGGGGATCCTGCAACCCCCACCTCAGGAGACAAAAAAACCCGGAAAAATGAGCAGGGAGGGAGTTAAAGTTGGTTAAGGGAGCAGGGAGGAGTAATTCGGAGCAAATGAGAAGCAGGAAGAACCCTAAAAAAAAAAAAGGAGTGAGAGCACTAAAAAAAAAAATATCAGTAAGAGCCCTAAAAAAAAAAAGTAGTAAGGGCCCTAAAAAAAAAAAATAAAAAAGCAGTAAGAATCCCCCCCCAAAAAGGAGTAAGAACCCTAATAAAAAGGAGTAAGGGCCCTAAAAAAAAATTTTAAAAGGAGTGAGAACCTAAAAAAAAAAGGAGTAAGGGCCCTGAAAAAAAAGGAGTAAGGGCCCTGAAAAAAAATTTAAAAAGCAGTAAGAATCCCCCCCCAAAAAAGGAGTAAGAACCCTAAAAAAAAAAAGGAGTAAGGACCCTAAAAAAAAAAGGAGTAAGGGCCCTGAAAAAAAGGAGTAAGGGCCCTGAAAAAAAGGAGTAAGGGCCCTGAAAAAAAGGAGTAAGGGCCCTGAAAAAAAAGGAGTAAGGGCCCTGGAAAAAAGGAGTAAGGGCCCTGGAAAAAAGGAGTAAGGGCCCTGGAAAAAAGGAGTAAGGGACCTAAAAAAAAAGGAGAAAGGGCCCTAAAAAAAAAAAGGAGAAAGGGCCCTAAAAAAAAAGGAGAAAGGGCCCTAAAAAAAAAGGAGAAAGGGCCCTAAAAAAAAAGGAGTAAGGGCCCTGAAAAAAAAGGAGTAAGGGTCCCAAAAAAAAATTAAAAAAGCAGTAAGAATCCCCCCCAAAAAAAGGAGTAAGGTCCCTAAAAAAAAAGGAGTAAGGGCCCTGAAAAAAAAATGAGTAAGGGCCCTAAAAAATAATTAAAAAAGCAGGAAGAACCCTAAAAAAAAAAAAGCAGTAAGAGCCCTAAAAGTGTAAAAGCCCGGAGTGGGGGCTGGGGATGCTGACACCGATCCTGCTCTCCCAGGAACCCCCAGCTCAGAAGCAGCACAGACCCCAGACAGGAGGAAGCTCTGGGTCACCCCCCCCTTCCCTCCTTTTCCTTCCCTTCCCAAATATCCCCAAATCCCACAGCCCGGGGGCTGCAGAAAACGGAGCCACTTGACTGCTCCCCCCCCCAGCCAGGAGGGTCCCGGGGACACAGGGCCCATGGTTCAGCTTCCAGCTCTTCCCAGCTTCGGGAAAAAAAAAGAAAAAAAAGGAAAAAAAAGAAGGAGGGGGGAAAAAAAAAAGAAGGAGGGGGGAAAAAAAAAAGAAGGAGGGGGGAAAAAAAAAAGAAGGAGGGGGGAAAAAAAAAAGAAGGAGGGGGGAAAAAAAAAAGAAGGAGGGGGGAAAAAAAAAAGAAGGAGGGGGGAAAAAAAAAAGAAGGAGGGGGGAAAAAAAAAAGAAGGAGGGGGGAAAAAAAAAAGAAGGAGGGGGGAAAAAAAAAAGAAGGAGGGGGGAAAAAAAAAAGAAGGAGGGGGGAAAAAAAAAAGAAGGAGGGGGGAAAAAAAAAAGAAGGAGGGGGGAAAAAAAAAAGAAGGAGGGGGGAAAAAAAAAAGAAGGAGGGGGGAAAAAAAAAAGAAGGAGGGGGGAAAAAAAAAAGAAGGAGGGGGGAAAAAAAAAAGAAGGAGGGGGGAAAAAAAAAAGAAGGAGGGGGGAAAAAAAAAAGAAGGAGGGGGGAAAAAAAAAAGAAGGAGGGGGGAAAAAAAAAAGAAGGAGGGGGGGAAAAAAAAAAGAAGGAGGGGGGGAAAAAAAAAGAAGGAGGGGGGAAAAAAAAAAGAAGGAGGGGGGAAAAGAAAGAAGAAGGGGGGAAAAAAAAGAAGAAGGGGGGAAAAAAAAGAAGAAGGGGGGAAAAAAAAGAAGAAGGGGGGAAAAAAAAGAAGAAGGGGGGAAAAAAAAGAAGAAGGGGGGAAAAAAAGAAGAAGGGGGGAAAAAAGAAGGGGGGAAAAGAAAGAAGAAGGGGGGAAAAAAAGAAGAAGGGGGAAAAAAAAGAAGAAGGGAAAAAAAAAAGAAGGGGGAAAAAAAAAGAAGGGGAAAAAAAAAGAAGGGGAAAAAAAAGAGGAGGAAAAAAAAGAGGGGAAAAAAAAAGAGCCCAACATCATCTGTTAAAAATGCGAGCAGCAGGGTCTGCTGGAGCTCAGGAATTCCGCGGCCGCATTCTTCCCAGTTACTTTTTTTAGTCCTTAAACTGGGGGTCCCAAAAGCCTGGGAGAGGGGGGGAGGAGGGGGCTGAGCTCGGACCCCCCCCTTCATCTCCTGCAGTTGGGGTAGAGCCAGGGATCCCCGAAGCTTGGATTTCCTTGGGAAAGGCTCGGGAAGGAGAACTCCAGAGCACCCGAAAGGGAGGAGGCAGAAAGTGAGGAGTGGGGGTTCTGGAAGGGAAGTAGGGATGGGGATGGAAAAACTGAAAAGGGGGGAAAAAGGAAAAAAAAAAGGGGAAAAAAGGGGGGGGAAAAAAAGGGAAAAGAAAGGGGAAAAGGAAAAAAAAAGGGAAAAAAAAGGGGGGGGGAAGAAAAGGAAAAAAAAAGGGGGGAAAAGAAAGGGGGGGAAGAAAAGGAAATAAAGGGGAAAAAAAGAAAAGGAGGGGGAAAAAAAGAAAAGAAAAAAAGGAGAAAAAAGAGGAAGTAAAAAAAAGGAGAAAATAAAAAAAGGAGAAAATAAAAAAAAGGAGAAAATAAAAAAAAGGAGAAAATAAAAAAAAAGGAGAAAATAAAAAAAAGGAGAAAATAAAAAAAAAGGAGAAAATAAAAAAAAGGAGAAAATAAAAAAAGGAGAAAATAAAAAAAGAGAAAATAAAAAAAGAGAAAATAAAAAAGGAGGAAATAAAAAATAGAAAAAAAGGAGAAAATAAAAAAAAGGAGAAAATTAAAAAGAGAAAATAAAAAGGAGGAAATAAAAAAATAGAAAAAAAAAAGAGAAGAGAAAATAAAAAAGGAGAAAATCAAAAAGGAGATGTGGGCTAATGGGAACCAGATGAGGCTCTGGTTTAACTGTTGCTTTCCCTCGGCTGCCGCTTCCCGCTGCCTTTTCAGCCACAAAAATCTCAGGAAAAGAGAAGGAAAAATCCCGGAGCCTCCGGCAGCCCCGGGGCGGGGAGGGAGAGGAAAACAGGGACCCCCCCAGCACCTTAAAACGGGGGGGAGGGGGGCAGCACCCAGAGAGCCGCGGGGAGGGTGGGGAGGGGGCGTTTGGGGGGGTTTTGGGGTCCCCCCCTCCACGTGTCCCGGGCTCACCTTATCCAAGCAGTTCACCTTCTCGGTGGGATACACGATCTTCCCGCAGCGAGCGCAGTTGGGATTCATGGTGAAACAGAGCTCCCGGTTGGGGGGGGGGCACCCCAATTTTTTATTATTATTATTATTTTTCCCTCCTTTCGTTTCTTTCCTTTCGTTTCGTTTCGTTCCGTTTCCCTTCCCTCCCCCCCCCCCCCCTTTGCCTCCGCTGCCTCGGAGCCTCCGCCCGCGCTGCCGCGACCCTTAAATAGGAGAAGGGAAAAAAAAAAAAAAAAAAAAAACCGAAAAAGAAAAAAAAAAAAAAAGGAAGGGAGGGGAGGGGGGGGGGGATGGGAGGGGCCGTGGGGGCGGGGCGCCCACCCACGCGCGGGCACGTACCCCCCCCCCCCCCCCCCTTCCCGCTCCTCCCACGTTGATTTTTTTTTTTTTTCATTCATTTTTTTTGTCTTTTTTTTTTTTTTTTTTAAATAGGGGAGGGTGCGGCAGCCGCCACGCGCAGACCCCCTTTCTACGCAGACGCGCGCGTGGAAAATTTGCGGGTGGGGGGGTTCTCGGGGGGTGTTTGGGGGTTCGGGGGGGCCCGATGAGGGCGCGGGGGGGTATAGCTCAGTGGCAGAGCATTTGACTGCAGATCAAGAGGTCCCCGGTTCAAATCCGGGTGCCCCCTCTTTTTATAATTTTTTTTTGTTTCTTTTTATTTTTTTTTTCCACCGCGGGGGGTGTTTTGCCCCTCCTTTTCGCGAATTTTTAATATTTTTTTTTTTTCCCACCGCGGGGGGTGTTTTGCCCCTCCTTTTCGCGAATTTTTAATATTTTTTTTTTTTTCCCACCGCGGGGGGTGTTTTGCCCCTCCTTTTCGCGAATTTTTAATATTTTTTTTTTTTTTTCCACCGCGGGGGGTGTTTTGCCCCTCCTTTTCGCGAATTATTAATATTTTTTTTTTTTTTCCCACCGCGGGGGGTGTTTTGCCCCTCCTTTTCGCGAATTTTTAATTTTTTTTTTTTTTTTCCCACCGCGGGGGGTGTTTTGCCCCTCCTTTTCGCGAATTTTTAATATTTTTTTTTTTTTCCCACCGCGGGGGGTGTTTTGCCCCTCCTTTTCGCGAATTTTTAATTTTTTTTTTTTTTTTTTTTTTCCCGCCGCCGGGGGGGTGTTTTGTGTGGTTTTCTGTATAAAATTCTGGCTGGGATAGAGGGGAAAAAAAAAACTTTAAAGATTTATATTTATCTTCGTTGCGTCTTTATTGGTGATAATGAAGCCTGAATTCACCTGCTCTGGAAAAAAAAAAAAGGAGGACTGAGGGGTTTGGGAGGAATAAATCCCCACCCACACCAAACCGGGTGCTCCTCACCTCAGGATGTGGCTTCCAATTCGGTTTTCTCCTTTTTTTAACGCTTTTTCTCTGATTCTCCTCAAAAGGAGCCCACTCCTCCCCCTTCCCATCCCCCCCTCCCACCTTTTCCTGGCCCATCACAGATTTTTCTCCTCATTCTCCTCACCAGGAGCTCCCGGGGTGGTTTTGGGGCTCCTCAGCTCTCAGATATTTGGGGTTCAGCTCAGGGCACCGAGCTGCCTGGCTCTGGCTCCACTTTCCTTTTTTCCTTCCCTTTTCCCTTTCCTTTTTCCCCTCTTCCCTTTTCCCTTCCCCTTTGCATTCCCCTTTTCCCTTTTCCATTACCCCTCCCCCTTTTTCCCTTCTCCTTTCCCCCTCTCTTTTCCTTTTGCTCTTCCCATTCCCTTTTCCCCTTCCCTTTCCCCTTTTTCCTTCCCCTTTCCTTTTCCTTCCCTTTTCCCTTTTCCCTTTCCCCTTCCCTTTTCTCTTCTCCTTCCCTTTTCCTTTTCCTCTTCCCATTCTCTTTTCCCTTTCCCCTTCCCCTTTTCCCTTTTCCCTTTTCCCTTCCCCTTTTCCTTTTCCTTTTCATTTTCCTCTTCCTTTTCCTTTTCCTCTTCCCATTCCCTTTTCCCTTTTCCCTTTTCCCTTTTCCCTTTTCCCTTTTCCCTTTTCCCTTTTTATTTGGGTTTTCCACCCAGGGAATGCCCCCCCCGCCCCTTTCCTCCCTTCCGCCTTTGCTTTGGGGTCAAACCCTGGAACCCCCAGCACCGCTCGGGCTGGAAAATTGCCAAATGGAGGCAAAACCACCCAAAAAAAAAAAAAAAAAACCAACCCCAAAAAACCCCAAAGCAATCAAAAGTCCAAAAACTCCGGTTCTGGGCTGGAGCCGCTGTTCCGGGACACCGCGGGGGGGTCGTGTCCGGGGGTCCCGCGGGTGCAGGGGGTTGGGGGGTGTCCGGGGGTCCCTCCCCGGGGGTTTGGGTGCTGCGGGGTTCGGCGGTACCGGAGCAAAGGGATGGGGAGCGGTACCGGTACCAGTGGGGGTATAGCTCAGTGGCAGAGCATTTGACTGCAGATCAAGAGGTCCCCGGTTCAAATCCGGGTGCCCCCTCTTTTTCTCTTTCCGTTTTTCCCCCCTCCATATTTTTCTCTCCCTCCCCGAACCCGCCCGTCCCCCAAATCCCCGTTTTTCACCCCAAACGAGCGCCGCCGGGGATCGCTCCCGAGGTCCCGGTGACTTCGGGCGCACCCCAGGGTTGTGGCTCCGCCTCTTCCCGCGCTTCCCGGGGAGCGCAGGCCCGGGGGGATCGCGGAACCCGGGGATTTTCCCCCCCCCCCTTTCCCTTTTCCCTTTTTCCCCTTTTCCCCCCTCCCCAAATTCCCGGTGCGGAGGTCCCGGGGGTGCCGCTCCTCCCCGCCGCTAGGGGGCGCTGCGGACACCCCCTTCCCCGTGACCCAGCACGGCGCAGACTCAGGACGTCACTTCCGGGTTCTTCTCTCTCTGCCTTCCGGCGCCAAGATGTCCAAGCGAGGTGAGGCGGGCGCTGGGCCGGAGGAGGGGGGTTGGATGGAATCCGCCTCCATCCGCCATCCCCGGGCCGCGGGCGCTGCGATGGCCGCTCCGGAGGGGGAGAACGGAGCTCGGGGAGCAGCGTCCGGCCCAGCCCGGGAGCGGAGGCCGCTGCCGGTGTCTCCCATTCCGTCCCCGGGCCGGGCGTGTTCTCCGTTGCCATGGAGCCGGTTTGAGCTCTGTCACCGGGGTTTTATTTTTCTTCCTCCCCCACAGGACGCGGAGGTTCCTCCGGTGCGAAGTTCCGCATCTCCCTGGGTCTCCCGGTGGGAGCTGTGATCAACTGCGCCGATAACACGGGTGAGCGGCTCGGCCAGGAGAAAATTATAATAAAAAAACCCCACAAATAGCGGGATTTTCCCTTCCCAAAAGCGCTCGCTGGGTCTGCAGCGGTGACTTTGCGAGCTGTCGGGGAAGGGGACAGCAAAACCATCGCTGTGGGTGAAGCGGCGGCTCCGTGCCCTGCGCTTCAGTCGGGGATGGGACACGGGGACCCCCGCGGTGTCCCCAGAGACGGAGCCTCCCTGGGCAGCTCTGGGGGGCTGGGCCAACCCTCGAGTGGGGAAGTTCGGGTGGGATTTACCCCCCGTGTGTCTGTCACCTCTTGTCCCGGTGAAAAAAAAAAGGTGCCCCCCCTTCCCCCCCCCCTCCTGACTTCCCCCCCTTGGAAATTTTGAGGAGATTGGTGACGTTTTTGGGGTTTTTCCTTCCGCAGGGGCCAAGAACCTTTACATCATCTCTGTGAAGGGCATCAAGGGGAGGCTGAACCGGCTGCCAGCAGCTGGGGTGGGGGACATGGTGATGGCCACAGTGAAAAAGGGCAAACCTGAGCTGAGGAAAAAGGGTGAGTGAGGAGAAAAAAAAACCCTGAGAGGGAGGGAAAGGGGAGAAAAGGGGGTGGGGGGTGCTGGAGGGGTCACCTCCCCCCTCCCCACATGGCTCCCTGGGCCTGGGGCAGTGGCTCAGGGGGCTGAGGGGGGGGCAGAGTGAAGGCATCACTGTGGGGTGAAGTGGCAGCTGGTGCTGTGCACCTCAATCCGTGCTGGGACACTGGCTGGGGAGGAGTTTTGGGTGAATTTTGCTGGGATTTAGGGTCTGGGGAGAAGCCAAGCTCCACACCTCGAGGAGCTGCTGCTGTCTGCTTGGTTTGAAGTTTCTGAACTGGAAACTTTTAACCAAGTGGTGGAAATAGGGGAGAAAAAAAAAAACCCAAAAATGGGTGTGTTGAGGAGGGGGCTGCTCCTTTGGGGTCTGGTTGTGCCCCAAGGGGGGGGCTGAGGCTCAGCTGCTGCTTCCCCCCCCTCAGTCCATCCTGCAGTGGTCATCAGGCAACGAAAATCCTACAGGAGGAAGGATGGAGTCTTCCTCTACTTTGAAGACAATGCAGGAGTGATAGTGAACAACAAAGGTGAAATGAAAGGTGAGGAGGTTTTTAGGGGGGGGGGAGGGAAGGCAGGTGGAGCCATCCCTGAAAAAGGGACCCAAAAATCTCCTTAAAACTCGTGGGGTTTGGGTTAAAACTCTGCCCTGTGACTCAGTTGTCCCCTTTTTGTCCCCTCAGGCTCAGCCATCACAGTTCCCCTGAAAAAGGGACCCAAAAATCCCATCAAAACTCATGGAATTTGGGTTAAAACTCTGCCCTGTGACTCAGTTGTCCCCTTTTTGTCCCTTTTTGTCCCCTCAGGCTCAGCCATCACGGGTTGCCTGAAAAAGGGACCCAAAAATCTCCTTAAACCCCTCAGGCTCAGCCATCACAGTTCCCCTGAAAAAGGGACCCAAAAATCTCCTCAAAACTCATGGGATTTGGGTCAAAACTCTGCCCTGTGACTCAGTTGTCCCTTTTTGTCCCCTTTTGTCCCCTCAGTCTCAGCCATCACAGTTCCCCTGAACAAGGGACCCCAAAATCTCCTCAAAACTCATGGGATTTGGGTTAAAACTCTGCCCTGTGACTCAGTGTCCCCTTTTTGTCCCCTCAGTCTCAGCCATCACAGGTTCCCTGAAAAAGGGACCCCAAAATCTCCTCAAAACTCGTGGGGTTGGGGTTAAAACTCTGCTCTGTGACTCAGTTGTCCCTTTTTGTCCCCTCAGTTTCAGCCATCACAGTTCCCCTGAAAAAGGAACCCAAAAATCTCCTTAAAACTCATGGGATTTGGGTTAAAACTCTGCCCTGTGACTCGGGTTTCCTCCTTTGTCCCCTCAGTCTCAGCCATCACAGTTCCCCTAAACAAGGGACCCCAAAATCTCCTCAGAACTCATGGGTTTTGGGTCAAAACTCTGCCCTGTGACTCAGTGTCCCCTTTTTGTCCCCTTTTGTCCCCTCAGGCTCAGCCATCACGGGTCCTGTGGCCAAGGAGTGTGCAGATCTCTGGCCCAGGATTGCTTCCAACGCGGGGAGCATTGCCTGAGGCACCCAATAAAAACCTTGGTACCACTCTGAGCTGTGTCTGTGTCTTCCCCCTGCAGGGAGCTGAGCCCCAGGGCTTCAGTTCTGGGGGGACCTTTCTGCTCCCTTCCTGCTGGGGGTGAACGTGGCAGCAGGAAAATGGGGGTTGGAGGGGGAATAGTCAGTAAAAAAAAATATTTTTTTTTAAATTTTTTCTTCCCAGGAAAGTTCCTGGAAGGGAATTGTACTGGAATTTCAGGAGTAGGGGCTGGGGTGTTGCTCAAGGAGAAAAAAAGGAGGTGTCTGCCAAAGGCTTTTCTGGAAATTGTAGAATTTTCTCCCAAAATGGGCAGTGGGACTCCTCAGAAATCCTGCCTGGAATGTCATCAGCTCCTGCTGAAGCCACCCAGGGGACACCAAACCCTGGGGCTGTGCAGAACTCCTGGAGCTGTGGAATTCCTGGTGGATTTCCCTGGGCTTTCAGGGATGGAATTTTTCCCTTCACTCAGAGATTTTTTTATTTTTTGGGTAATTTTGGGGGTTTTCCAGCTCAGGCCAGGATGGTGTTGGGGACCCCCTCAGGATCCTGCCCCATGCTCTGGCTTCCAGATTGTTCCTCAGAGCTTCCTGGTTGGAATCTCAGGAGCTGTGGGAAGGGGGAAAAGTTGGGAAAGGATTTAGGGGGGGATCTGAGGGAAACTCCTCTCTTTCCCCAAGCTCTTCATGGAGCAGCTGAACCCCTGGGGGGGCACAGGGGACCCCCCAGCTGCCCCCAGGGTGATGCCTCCTCCCCTGGGAACAAATTTTTTCCTGCTGGGGAGGGAGAAATTCCTCCTGGGAGATGATCCAGGGATCTGCTGTGGGGTGAGGAAGAGCAGCAGGAGGGAGGTGGTGACCTCTGAGCCATCTCCAGAGCTTGGGTTGGGGTTTGAGGGGTTGGGGCAGAGCAGTTGGATGAAAGGTTTGGGGTATTTGGTTTTTTTTTTAAATTTAATTCTATTTTTTTCCAGGCAGTCAGGAGGGGAGGGGAGGCTCTGGGAGGGTTTTGAGAGCAGTTGGATGAAAGGCCTTGGGATATTTGGGGTTTTTTTTTAATTTTATTTTTTCTGGGCAGTCAGGAGGGGATGAGAGGCCCTGGGAAGGTTTTGGGGTATTTGGGTTTTTTTTTTAAATTTAATTTTATTTTTCCTGGGCAGTCAGGAGGGGAGGGGAAGCCCTGGGAAGGTTTTGGGGTATTTGGGTTTTTTTTTTAATTTTATTTTTTCTGGGCAGTCAGGAGGGGATGAGAGGCCCTGGGAGGGTTTTGAGAGCAGTTGGATGAAAGGTTTGGGATATTTGGGTTTTCTTATTTTAATTTTATTTTTTCTGGGCAGTCAGGAGGGGATGAGAGGCCCTGGGAAGGTTTTGAGAGCAGTTGGATGAAAGGTTTGGGGTATTTGGGTTTTTTTTTTTAATTCTATTTTTTCTGGGCAGTCAGGAGGGGAGGGGAAGCCCTGGGATGGTTTTGGGGTATTTGGTTTTTTTTTTTAATTTTATTTTTTCTGGGCAGTCAGGAGGGGATGAGAGGCCCTGGGAAGGTTTTGAGAGCAGCTGGTTTGGGGTGTTTGGGGTTTTTTTTTTAAATTTAATTCTATTTTTTCTGGGCAGTCAGGAGGGAACGAGGGGCCCTGGGAGGGTTTTGTGCACCCCCCCAGCCCAAAGAGCCCCGTCCTGAAGTGCTTCAAAATTTTCTCTTTTTTTTTTGATTCTGTACCAAAATCTTTGATTCTTCACTCCAGAAACAACATTTTTTTTTATCACTGAGAGTGCTGCCAGGCACTGGAACGTCCCCATTCCCAGAGGGATTGAGCAGGAACTGGGATCTGCTCCTCAGGGATGTGGGTTATTGATTATTGGGATTATTGGGATTATTGATCCGAGCTGGAGGAGGTGGGGAGCTCTCTCCCAACCTGAAACATTTTGTGGGATGTTTCGGGGAACAGGGAGTGGGGGAGGGGGGTCCCAGGGCTCCCACTTCCATATCCAAAGGATCCATCCCGGAATTCCAGCCCAGGAGGGGGTGTAGCTCAGGGGCAGAGCATTTGACTGCAGATCAAGAGGTCCCCGGTTCAAATCCGGGCGCCCCCTCTCTTTTTTTTTTTCCTTTTTTTTCCTTTTTTTTTTTCACCCAGAAAAAGTGAAATTTGAAGCTCCCCCTTTCCTGCTTTTCCCCATCCAACCCCGCAGGCTCTGAGCTCCCTTTTCCAGGTGGATTCCCCTTAAAACAGAGGATTCATCCCTGAGGCCACTCCAGGAGGAGCTGCTCTGTGTCCTGTAATTAATTAAGACACTAATTAAGGCTGAGGAGGCAGTGGGGCAGCAGGGGGTGTAGCTCAGGGGCAGAGCATTTGACTGCAGATCAAGAGGTCCCCAGTTCAAATCTGGGTGCCCCCTCCCCATTTTCCTTTTTCTTGGGATTTTTTTTTTTTTTTTTTTTTTTTTTTTGAGTCGGAGCAGCTGGAAATCCTGGGAATTCTTCAGCATTTCAGTCAGGAAATGGGGGGGGGGGGGAATTCCAGAGGCTCTGAGGAAGCTGCTGGGGCAAGGGAGAGGCTGCAGGAGGAGAGGAAAATTGGGAAAGGGATGGAGCTGGGAAAAGGTCAGCTGGGAGGGAAGGGGAAGGGGCAGTGTCTGTCCCAGTTTTGGGATCAGGGAAGGGGAAGGGGCAGTGTCTGTCCCAGTTTTGGGATCAGGGAAGGGGAAGGGGCAGTGTCTGTCCCAGTTTTGGGATCAGGGAAGGGGAAGGGGCAGTGTCTGTCCCAGTTTTGGGATCTGGGAAGGGGAAGGGGCAGTGTCTGTCCCAGTTTTGGGATCTGGGAAGGGGAAGGGGCAGTGCCTGTTCCCAGTTTTGGGATCTGGGAAGGGGAAGGGGCAGTGCCTGTTCCCAGTTTTGGGATCTGGGAAGGGGAAGGGGCAGTGTCTGTCCCAGTTTTGGGATCAGGGAAGGGGAAGGGGCAGTGTCTGTCCCAGTTTTGGGATCAGGGAAGGGGAAGGGGCAGTGTCTGTCCCAGTTTTGGGATCAGGGAAGGGGAAGGGGCAGTGTCTGTCCCAGTTTTGGGATCTGGGAAGGGGAAGGGGCAGTGTCTGTCCCAGTTTTGGGATCTGGGAAGGGGAAGGAGCAGTGCCTGTTCCCAATTTTGGGATCTGGGAAGGGGCAGTGTCTGTCCCAGTTTTGGAACCCAGAGGCTCCAGGTTTTATCCTCTGTTGCATTCCAGGTTCCCAGCTCCTCCACTGGGAGTTGATTCCTGGGGAATCAAAGATTCCCACTGCCTCGTGTTAAAAAAATCCTAATTTCTTGCTGGAAAAATCCTGATTTTTAATGCTGGGGAGGAGCAGAGGAGCAGGGGGTGTAGCTCAGGGGCAGAGCATTTGACTGCAGATCAAGAGGTCCCTGGTTCAACTCCAGGTGCCCCCTTTGTGCTTTTTTTTTTTTTTCTTTTTCCAAGAAAAAAAGAAAAAAAAAAAAAGAGGAGCAGTGCTCACTTTTAGCCCCAAATCTCTGGATTTCAGGCTCATTTTTGGACTGAACCCCACGCAGAAGCTCTGGGTGTTCCTGGGTGTTGTGAGGCTCTGGGTTTGTCTCGGGGTTGGTGCTGATTTCTGCACCCCACGAGGAGGCTCTGAAGGCAGAGTGACCCCTGGAGATGGAAAAAAATAAGCCAGAAACTCATTTTTTGATTATTCCTCCGAGGATTTTCAGGCAGGGGGTGTAGCTCAGGGGCAGAGCATTTGACTGCAGATCAAGAGGTCCCTGGTTCAACTCCAGGTGCCCCCTTTGTTTTGTTTTGTTGTGTTTTTTTCCAGGAAAAAACGAGGAGCAATCTCCACTTTTAGCCCCACAGACCCCAAATCCCTGAACCTCCCTGAGCCTTTCCTGCTGCACCAGGAGTGACAAAACCCAAGTCAGACTTCAGGTTGCTTGCTCCTCTTTAGCTGCTTTTTCCCCTTTTTTCTCCTCCCAGCCCCACAACGGGGACTTTTTTTTTTTTTTTTTAATCTTTTACCACCTCTAAAATTACATTTTGCCCTTTTCCCCCCTTTTTTCTCCCAAACAGCTGCTGCACACACCCCAAATAAACAGCGCTGCTGCTGCCCTGGTTTTTCCTGTCTGCTTCCTAATGAACTTAACCCTAATTACTCCTAATGACCCCACGTGCCCGCCGTTTTGCCGGAATCCACTCGTGGGTGTGGCAGTGATGGGGACTCCCTCCTCTCCTCTCCTCCCTTCCCTCGGGACCGGAACCCCCCGGGACTCGAACCCGGGTCCCTGGGCCCCAGCGGCGGCCGCGCTGCCCCTGAGCCGTGCCCGGGGCTCGGGGCCGGGGGGGCCGCGGGGGCCGCGGGGCTCGGGTGGCTCCGGGGCAGCGCTCGGGGCCGGGAAGCTGCAGGTCCCGGGTTCAAACCCCGCGCCGGGGCTGTGCGAGAGGAGGTTCAGGCAGCAGAACCCTTCACCGGTTCTGTCCCGCGGGAGCCGCTGGGATTCCCGAGGCGTTTTTCCGGGATTCCCGAGGCGTTTTTCCGGGATTCCCGAGGCGTTTTTCCGGGATTCTCGAGGCGTTTTCCTGGGATTCCTTTCAACGATTCCCTTTGGAATGAGCTCCAAACACCCGGCGGAACAGAACCGAGCGGTGCCTCCCCCCGACCCGCAGCACAGGAACGGTGCGGGCGGTGCCAAAGTGTGAAATGTTATCACAAAATCGGGGTTTTTTGGGGTGAAAAAGACCTCTCGGGTTCGCGAGGCCGCACCGGGCGCTCCCGCCGCGGGGAGTCCGGAGGTGCCGGTTTCAGGCTGGACCGAACCCCGCAGCCTCGGGGTGACCGAACCCCTCCTCTCCGCACCCCTGAGGCTGAGCTGCACCCTTTGGGGTGACTCCTGCGGGAAAGGAACGGAACGACCCGGCCGGGCCCGCTCACAACCGCCCCGGTACCGATGGCTCTGGGGGCACCGTCCCGGCAGGGCCCGGGGAGCCTCACGCCGCTCAGACGTCTCCTTCCTGAGGGGCCTCACTCTCGGCCTTTCGATTTTTTCCTTTTTTTTTTTTCCCTACCGAGCGCACGGCGGAGGCCCCGGGCCCGGCTCCGCTGCTCTCCCTCGGCCGCCATCTTCCAGCGCCGCGGCGGAAGTGACGACACCGGAGCGCGCCGCGCGGAACGGGCCGTGACGCGGCGCCTTGTGATGACGTCAACCCGGGCCCGGTAGCGGCGGCGGCGGCGGCAGCGATGGGGGGGGGAGATCTGGTGAGGAGGGGACGGGATCGGGATGGGGATGGGGGGGCCCGAACGGCTTCCCCGGGGCTCTGAGCACCGGGCTGGGCTCCCGGTACCGCCCTGAGCTCCCGGTACCGGGCTGGGCTTCCGGGGGGACAACGGGGCCGTGTTCACCGGGGCCTGCGGGCGTTCCCAGGCCCTGCCAGCGGAGCCGTCGGTGCCCTGGGGTTCCGTGGGCCCCGTTCTCGGGGGGGTGGTGGGGGGGGGGGGGGGGTGTGAGCGGCCCTTTCCTGGTGGTTACCGGGGAGGTCCGGAGGGGGGGGGGGGGGGTGTGGGGGTTCGGTTCGGTGGAGTTTCGCTAACGGTTCCGTCCCGTTCTGCAGAACCTGAAGAAGAGTTGGCACCCCCAGACCCTGCGCAATGTGGAGAAGGTTTGGAAAGCCGAGCAGAAACATGAGGCTGAGAGGAAGAAGATCGAGGAGCTGCAGAGGGAGCTGCAGGAGGAACGGGCCCGGGAGGAGATGCAGAGATACGCGGAGGACATGGGCACCGTGAGGTGAGCGGGGACCGGGACCCCCCGGAGTGTTCTAAAGTCCCATAACATTGAGCAGAACACACTAATTAATGATTCATTGGGAATTTAATACAAAGTAACAAGAAGCAGTAACAGTGCTGGCACCCGGGGGGCTCTGCTCCTCCAGACTGTGCCACTTCCTTCAAGTTTTTTTTGGATATTTATAGAATCCCAGAATGGGCTGGGTTGGAAGGGACCTCAGAGCTCATCAAGTCCAACCCTTGATCCACATCCAGGCTCTTTTGAAATATCTCCAGGGATGGAGAATCCACCCCTTCCCTGGGCAGCCCATTCCAATGCCTGATCACCCTCTCTGCAAAGAATTCTTTCCTAATATCCAACCCAAACCTCCCCTGGCAGAGCTGAAGCTCTGCCAGGGGAGGTTTGGGTTGGATATTAGGAAAAAATTCTTTAGTCCATGCCCTCTTGTCCCACTGATATCTACCCAACCCCCCCCTGGCTCCAACCTCCTTTCAGGGAGTTGTAGAGAGTGATGAGGTCTCCCCTGAGCCTCCTCTTCTCCAGCCTCAACACCCCCAGCTCCCTCAGCCCTTCCTCACAGGAATTCTGCTGGATCCCTTCACCTCCTTTGGGCCTCCATCTCCTTCCTGATTTTTGGGGCCCAGAACTGGACACAGGACTCAAGCTGTGGCCTCCTCAGGGGCAGAATCCCTTCCCTGGGCCTGCTGGCCACACTCTTCCTCAGCCAGGATTCCATTGGGATTCTTGGCCACCTGGGCACACTGCTGGCTCATGGGCACCTTCCAGGTCCCTTTCTGCCACTCTGTGCCCCATGGAGCTCCCCATGGGGTTGTTGTGGCCAAAATTCGGGACCTGGCACTTGGAATGTTGAACCTCATCCCCTTGGGATCATCCCAACTCTCCAACCTCCTTTCAGGGAGTTGGAGAGAGTGATGAGGTCTCCCCTGAGCCTCCTCTTCTCCAGCCTCAACACCCCCAGCTCCCTCAGCCCTTCCTCACAGGACTTGTGCTGGATCCCTTCCCAGCCTCCTTGCTCTTCTCTGGACCTGCTCCAGCACCTCAAGCTCCTTCCTGAGCTGAGGGGCCCAGAACTGGACACAGGACTCAAGGTTTGGCCTCACCAGGGCTGAGCACAGGGGCAGAATCCCTTCCCTGGACCTGCTGGCCACGCTGTTCCTGAGCCAGCCCAGGATGCCATTGGCCTTCTTGGCCACCTGGGCACACTGCTGGCTCCTCTTCAGCTTCCTGGCAATCCAGACTCCCAGCTCCCTTTCTGCCCCTCTGTGCCCAGCCTGGAGCTCCCCATGGGGTTGTTGTGTTGAACCTCATCCCCTTGGGATCAGCCCAACTCTCCAGTCTGTCCAGGTCCCTCTGCAGAGCCCTCCTGCCTTCCAGCTGATCCACACTCCCCCCCAGCTTGGGGGAAATCTGGGAATTTGCTGCTGATGGACTCAATCCCCTCATCTAAATCATCAATAAAGATATCAAACAGCACTGGGCCCAACACTGATCCCTGGGGGACACCACGGCCGCCATTTTGATGCAGCCCCGTTCAGCACCACTCTCTGGGCCCTCCAGCAGTTCCTAACCCAGCACAGAGTGCTCCTGCCTGATCCATGGGCTGACAGCTTTTTCAGGAGAATCCTGTGGGATATGGTGTCAAAGGCCTTGTCTTTTCTGCTGGGCAGTTTTTGGGGTTGTTGTCACCAAAAGTGCAGGACCCGGCACTTGGAATGTTGAACCTCATCCCCTTGGGATCAGCCCAACTCTCCAGGTCCCTCTGCAGAGCCCTCCTGCCTTCCAGCTGATCCACACTTCCCCCCAGCTTGGGGGAAATCTGGAAATTTGCTGCTGATGGACTCAATCCCCTCATCTAAATCCTCACTAAAGATATTAAACAGCACTGGGCCCAACGCTGATCCCTGGGGGACACCACGGCCGCCATTTTGATGCAGCCCCGTTCAGCTCCACTCTCTGGGCCCGGCCCTCCAGCCAGTTCCTAACCCAGTACAGATGCCCCTGTCCAAGCTGTGGGCTGACAGCTTTTTCAGGAGAATCCTGTGGGAGATGGTGTCAAAAGCCTTGTCTTTTCTGCTGGGCAGTTTTTGGGGTTGTTGTCACCAAAAGTGCAGGACCCGGCCCTTGGAATGTTGAACCTCATCCCATTGGGATCAGCCCAACTCTCCAGTCTGTCCAGGTCCCTCTGCAGAGCCCTCCTGCCTTCCAGCTGATCCACATCCCCCCAGCTTGGGGGAAATCTGGGAATTTGCTGCTGATGGACTCAATCCCCTCATCTAAATCCTCACTAAAGATATTGAACAGAACTGGGCCCTTTATGGCTGTGTGAGCTGGGAAGGCTGGAAATGTGTCAACAATCCTGATTCTTCTTCTGCAGACACATCCTGGGCTTGGTTAACCCCTTCCTACACTGATTCTTTTTATGCAGACACATCCTGGGCTTGGTTAACCCCTTCCTACAAAGGCCATCTCTAAGAACATTTAAACAGCATTTTGTCCCAATACACTTTTTCTCTCCAAGGTTCATCCTGCAGTTCACATCCTCATCTTCTTTCCCTGCTTCTCTCTTGCCTTTCTAAGTAAATGCACTAAAAAAATTTTCTACTTAGGTTAAATGAGCAAACATGAGATGAGAGTTATTACAATTTGTCACAGCCACACAGTGGTTTTTTTGCACAGAACTTTGAGGTTAATGCTTCTGTTTTATAAACAAAGTTATAGGTTAAATGAACAAATATAACTTTATATGGAAATTGTTACACTGAGCAGCCAGGGGGGGTGGGCACAGCCTGGTGAGGGGATGTGGGTGCCCAGGAGGGAGCCTGTGGTTTGATTTCCCCTCTTTCTCAAAGGTTTCATCTCCCCTTTGTGAAATAAATCCTAAAACTGGGAGTTTAGGAGTGAGAAAAGGCCAATCAGGTGATTTTTGTCTCCTCCAGGAAAAAAGAGGAGAAGTTGGAGTGGATGTACCAGGGCCCAGGAGGGATGGTGAACAGAGAGGAATATCTGATGGGTCGCCCTGTGGATAAATACATCTTTGAGAAGAATGAAGAGAAGGATGCTGGCTGCTCCCACGAGACTGGGCTGCTCCCAGGCTCCATTTTTGCCAAGTCTGGGGCCAATTCTGTCCTGGATATGGCAAACAAGATCCGGGAGGATCCCCTCTTCATGATAAGGTACTGGGCAGCAGGAGGAGTTGAGGCCTGGGCAGCAGGAACTCACTAAAAACTTCATTTTTTTTTTTTTTTGTGTCTTCTCTTGGGTTGGTTGTGCTGCTGCTGGGCAAGTTTGCAGAAATCCAGGATTTTGGGGGTCTGGGAGGTGTAAATGCCAAAGGGGTCACTCCACACTGGTTTGGCTCCCTCTTTTCTCTCTGTGAATACACCTGGTCTGGAGAGAGCTGGTTGTAGGCAGAGGAATGGTGACAAAAAAAGCTTTATTTTTACCCTCTTCGTTGCACTCTGAAGTGAAGGAAAGGGCAGACCCCTCCTTAGTTGGGTTTTTTTTTGCTGAATGTACAAAACTTGCCTGTCTTGTGTCTTTTTGGAGCTTTGCTCTTGCTTGGCCCCTTTCCTGAAAAGAGGCTCTTTCCAGCTGTTTCAAAACTTTTCTTTTCCTGCTTTAGGAAGAGGGAGGAGGAGAAGAAGAGAGAAGTTCTCAACAACCCTGTTAAAATGAAGAAAATCAAGGCCTTGGTAGGTGGATCTCAAAGCCCAGGGGGTGCTGCTGAGTGCCTGGGGGGAGAGGCAAAATAATCCCAGCTTTGCTTTGCTTTGTAGCTGCAGAACAGTCTGGAGAAAAAAGAGAAAAAAAAGAAGAAGGAGAAGAAAAAAAAGCACAAGAAGCATCGACACCACAGCTCCAGCAGTGACAGCTCCAGCAGTGATGAGGAGAGAGGCAGAAATAAGTATGTTTGGGGCTTTGAGAGGAAAAACACCTCATGTCCTGGCTCTCTGTCCTTCTTGGCTTTTCCCAACCCTCTCCTCGAGGCTTTTTGCTCCAACCAATGCTCAAAATTGCCCTGAAGGCTTCTCTGCTGTTACTTCCTTGCTTTCCAGCATTAAATCCTTTTCTAGGGGTTTTTAATGTTTAAAAAATATTCCTGGTTTTTACCTGTCCTGTCCTGTTTTCTCTGCAGGTCCCAGAAGAGGACAAACAGTTCCTCCTGGAAGCCTCCTCTTCCCAAACTCCCAGGGTGTGGTTTACAGGTGAGGAATTCCTGGGCTTCCCACTGCAATTCCAGCAGTGAGTGCCCTGAGCTGGGGCAGAGCAGGGCTTGGGGCAGTTTATTCCAGTTTATTCCAGCTCATTCCAATTTATTACAGTTTATTCCAGTTTAGTTTGTTCCAGTTTAGTTTGTTCCAGTTTGTTCCAGTTTAGTTTATCCCAGTTTAGTTTATCCCAGTTTAGTTTATCCCAGTTTAGTTTATTCCAGTTTAGTTTATTCCAGTTTAGTTTATCCCAGTTTAGTTTATCCCAGTTTAGTTTATCCCAGTTTAGTTTGTTCCAGTTTAGTTTGTTCCAGTTTAGTTTGTTCCAGTTTAGTTTATTCCAGTTTAGTTTATTCCAGTTTAGTTTATCCCAGTTTAGTTTGTTCCAGTTTATCCCAGTTTAGTTTATCCCAGTTTAGTTTATCCCAGTTTAGTTTATCCCAGTTTAGTTTATTCCAGTTTAGTTTGTTCCAGTTTAGTTTGTTCCAGTTTATTCCAGTTTAGTTTATTCCAGTTTAGTTTATCCCAGTTTAGTTTGTTCCAGTTTATTCCAGTTCATTCCAGTGCTGTTTCACTGGGAGTTGTTATAGGATAAAGCTCAGATTAAATTTGGAGCCAGCTGAGCCTTGGAACTCATTTTATTCAGCTCCTGGGAGGAGTTTTGGCTGCTCTGAATTCAAGTTAACATTTTTTTTTTATTTATTTTGAGTTTCTCCTCCCAGAATTTCCTCCCTCTGCCACTTCAGGTGACTGAACGTCCAATGGGGAATTTCTCCCCTCAGACAGAGGCGTTAATGAGGAGTTAGGAAATCAGATTAAGGGAATCCAGACCCCTCCTCCCTGCCTGAACCTGCTCAGAGGGAGCTTCTCCCCCTGCTGCCCTTCCGGGGCGTTTCTCCTCAGATTTTTTTTTTTTAATTCCAGCGGGAGCAGATCCCGCGTTCTCGGAGCTCTCCACCTCCCGGCCAGGAGAGGGCCCCCCAGAAGCACCGCGATCGCTCCCGGAGCCACTCCCGCTCTCCCCAGAGACGTTCCAGCAGGAAAAATCCCGAATTCCGGAGCTCCAGATCCCCTCCTAAACACGGGAAACAGTGAGTGGGGCTGAGAGCCTGGGGGTGTGAACCTGGGGCTGCTGGCAGGGAAAAATATTCAGGAAAAATCCCTCTGGTTCAGTCTCCTCCTGCCCCTGGAGTCCTCTGGAACAGTTTGGGGTGTGAAGGGGGAGGCTGAGAGGGGGTGGAAGGGAGGAGGAGGAGATGGAGGAAGAGGAGGAGATGGAGGAAGAGGAGGAGGAGGAGGAGATGAAGGAGGAGGAGGAGGAGGAGGAGGAAGAAGAGGAGATGGAGGAGGAGGAGGAAGAAGAGGAGATGGAGGAGGAGGAGGAAGAAGAGGATATGGAGGAGGAGGAGGAGGAGGAGGAGATGGAGGAGGAGGAGATGGAGGAGGAGGAGGAGGAGGAGATGGAGGAAGAGGAGGAGGAGGAGGAGATGGAGGAGGAGGAGGAGATGGAGGAAGAGGAGGAGATGGAGGAAGAGGAGGAGGAGGAGATGGGGGAGGGGGAGATGGAGGAGGAAGAGAGGGAGGAGAGGGAGATGGAAGAGGAGGAGAGGGAGGAGGAAGAGGAGATGGAGAAGGAGGAGAGGAGAGGAGAATGAGGAGGAGGAGATGAAGGAGGAGGAAGAAGAGAAGGAGGAGGAGGATGAGGAGATGGAGATTGAGGAGGAGGAAGAGAAGGAAGAGAAAGAGGAGGAGGAGAAGGAGGAGGAGGAGGAGGAGGAGATGATGGAGAAGGAGGAGGAAGAGGAGATGGAGAAGGAGGAGAGGAGGAGGAGATGGAGATTTGCTCCTGGAGGGGCTTTGCTGTCTGCACCCTGGGGATGGGGATTGTGAGTGTTTTGTTTGGGCTAAAGGTTCTCTTTAGGAGGAGTTTGTAACTGGGGAGTTGTCTGTGCTGAATGCTGGGTAAATCAGGGCCTGGGTGTTTATTGTCTGCAGGTGAAATAATTTAATAACTGAGTGACAAAAAAAAAAAAAAAAAAAAGGAAATTCCCAGTGTTGGTGTGCAAGGCAAACAGCCCTGCAGTTCCAGACAATGTCTTGAGTTCAGAATATGTTTAAAAGAAAAAAAAAATTGAGAGGGGTGATGATGGGTGTTCATTTGTCCTAAAAAAAGGTGTTTTTGGGTTTCCAGACACAGCAGTGGGGAGGGGAAGGGCAGAGCAAAGAGCCCCTCCCCCAAAAAAAGCCATCGCAGGCAGCACACCCCAGGCTACACCAGGTGAGTGAGAACTGAGCCTGTGCCTGGGGCTGGAAGGGGCAGTGACAGAGCTGGGGCTCACCTGGGAACCCAGAGTTCTTCTGGGAGCAGAAAATGAGGAGTTTGAATGCCTAAAAAGTCAAAGATTCTGACAGTGTTTGGGTTGCTGCTTGTCCAGCTTCCCAAAGAACTTCCCAGCTTTCCTGCTGCTCCATGTGCCTCACAGCAGTGTGTGAGGCAATCCTGGGAAATCAGTCTTCGTCCCATTAATTAGAGAGTAATTAATTAATGAATTAATTTCCTTGTCACCAGGAAAACATGACCTTGGCAGCAGAATCTCCCAATTTAGCCCCAAAGCTGAAAAAAAGGGAGGGAACCCTTGTGCTGTGGGTGTGGTGCTGCTGACACAGCCCCTTCCGCCCCCCCCCCCAAAGCACCAACCCAGCTCAGCAGCCCTGGTCTGGGGGGTTTTAAATCATCCTAAAGAACCAAAAACAAGAGGGGGGGTGGGGTTGATGTGCTGGGAACTCACAGAGTGGTGTTTTCTGCACAACCAGAAAAATCTCTCCCGAGGAACTGGAGCGTAAACGCCAGGAAATGATGGAAAATGCCAAGTGGAGGGAAGAGGAGAGAGCAAACAACCTCAGGAAACACAGAAAGGAGGAGGAGCTAGAGAGAGAAATGGAGAAACTCGACTCCAGAGATGGGAAATTCTTCCAGTGAGTTTTTTTCCTGACCTGATTTTCATGCCAGGCCTCAGCTTTTCAGGAGTGAGTGATGGGCTCAGGGGTTGTGGTGGTTCAGGGGATGGTGCAGGATCTGTCCCTCCTCTTCACCACAATGAGCTTTATGTCTCTGATGGTGTTGGCATCACCTGGAAACCTGTGAGCAGTTATTTTTGCAGGAAGGCCTAGGAGTGTTTTCCACAAAGTTCTGGGTTTTTTTTTTTTTTTAGGAGCTTGAAATAGTTCTAGGCCTGCAGGTCCCCTGGGAGTCTGTGTGCCACGAGCTCATGGGACTGAAACCATGAGACCATTTCTAACCCAAGTTGTAACTTGCAGTCCCTCGTGCACTTCCAGAAGTACAGGGATGTCTGGGAAAGATCCTGTGGGCAGAGGTGTGGATTTTGGGATGTTATTCTCCAGGCTCTCCAAATGAATAAGAAGAGAGAATAAAGACTTGATTCCTGAAGCTGCCCAGGGGACGTGCAAGGGTGGCTTCAAATCACAAGAGATTTTCTCCACCAGCAAAAAATCTCGTGCAGAGAGGGATTTTTGTATCAGAAGCAGCTGCTGAGCTGACAAACTTTGTGTTTATTGGTGTCAAGAGAGCACAAGGAGGTTGCTCAGCAAAGCCCAGCAGTGGGATCTGGAGGGGTCACAAGGATCCCTGTGCTCTCCTGCACTCATTTCCATGAGCTCTGCCATTCCACAGGTGAAAACCACATTGCTTTTCCCCCTTTTGCTTCCCAGAAAGCAGCCAAGTCCCCTGGGATGGCTGCATTTGGAGTTAAAAGTTTTATTTAGAAGCCAGAGGTTTGAGAGCTACTGAAATCTTTTCCTGGGCACTTTACAAGCCAAGCTCAAAGGGATGTGGATCCTTTAGGATATTGCTGTTCCCTCTGCTGGATTGATTTAGGTGGATGGTTTGGGGTTGAGTAACCTTGCTAGAAATGCTGGAATGTTTGCCAAGAGATGCTGATTCCTTTCTCTGGTTCCATTTTCTGCAGTCGTTTGAAGTTGGAGAGTGCTTCCAGCTCCAGCCTGGAGGATCGGGTGAAACGCAACATCCACTCCCTCCAGAGGACTCCTGCAGCCTTGGAAAAAAACTTTATGCAGAGATGAGACTTTTATCCTTCCTCTGCTCCTCTGCAGAATTGATTCCCAAAGGTGAGAGGGACTCCCTGCTCCCCCCAGGAAGAGTTTCCATCTCCCAGAGTGGTTCTGGATTGCTGGGACCTGCAGCCTGGTCTGGACTGGGAATTCGTTTGGAACTTGGGAGCCTTTGTGGTCAATTTCTAACACATTGCCAGATCCTTTCCTTCCCTCTCTCTCTCTCCACTGGTATCATTTTTTTATGCTGTTAATCTCTGGGTGCTTCCTACACGGGGCAGATTGTCCCAGCTCTTCACCAAACCCCCGAGTTCTGTCAGCCCTGAAAAATCAGAGAGGCACAAAATCACAGCTGGAATTTATCAGGGAATTTGCCCTGGGATTCGTGGCGTGGAATTTGATGAAGTTATAGGAGGAAGAGGACCAAACCCTGCTCGGTGAGGCTGTCACCCTTCAGGAGTTTGAGGGGGTTGTGGGGTGGTGTCAGGGGAGGCTGTAAAATCCCTGTGGGTTGGATGTGGTGTGACCCAAAGGGAGCTGCTCCCAGGGGAAGGGCAACGAGCAGAGCATTTGATGCAGCAAACGTTTCTCTGGGATTCTGTAAGTAGTGTGGATATGTACAGCAGGGTTGAGCTTTTTTCCTCGTTTTTTAAAAATGAAGAAAATTTATTGTCGTTTTCAAACGTTCTTTGGGGCTTTGGGGGGGGGGGTGGGGTAACCCCCGTATCACAGCGGGAGGGTCCGGGGGTGCTGTCACTGCCTTGCCAGCCCTTCTTGGGGGTTTTCTGGCCCGCTGCAGCCCACGGGGAGGTTCCCGTGGGGTTCCCGTGGGACCCCCGTGGGTCCCGGTCCGTCCCGCTTCCTCCTCGCCCTTTAAGCGGCGGCGCGTGACGTGTGTAGCAGCCCCATTCATAATTCCAGCCGCCTCGCTCCTGATTGGCCGGAGCGCTGCGGGGCGTGGCCTGAGCGGCGACGTCACCGGGACTGAGCGAAACCATCTGGGACGAGAGGCGGAGGGGCGGGCGTTCGCTTTCCCTTCGCTTTCCTCTCCCCATCCAACCCTTCCCTTTGTTCCTCCTCTCTCCTCAAGCCGCGCTCCGCTTCTTCCCGTTCTTAACGCGGGACGAACCGGGCCGAGCCCGCGGTCAGCGCCGCCTTCCCGCTCCTCAGCTCCCCGGGTTCCCCCTTCTCGTCCCGCAGATGGTTCCTCCCCCTCCTCCCCACCTCCTCAGCTTTCCGCCATTTTGGCGCCTCCTCAGAGCGGGCTCGGCCGTCCCTGGCGGCTCCACCTCAGCGGTGGAGCGAACCACGGCGGGGGCGGGGTGGGGGGGGGCAGGGGGAGGCGGGGACGGTACCACTGCGGCAGCGACGGGGGGGGGGAACGGCGAAAGGGGAAGCTAACGGGCCGAACCGAGCCGAACCGAGGGGCAGGGGCTGACAGGAGCGGGCGGTCCCTCTGAGGAGAAGGGGTGGGGGGGGTAAAAAGGGGGGCGTGTGCCGGGCCGGGCGGAACCATGCGGAGGCGCTGGTAGGGGAGGGGGTGTGAGGGGGGGGGGGGGGAAAAACCCGGAGGGGAGGGGGGGGGGGGGGGTTCGGTCCGGTTGTTGCCGGCACCACCGCCGGTCCGGGTCCGCCATGGCCTCGAATTGCGCGGGGGGTTCGTCTGCGGGGGGCGTCGGGGCGGCGCTGGGCTCTGCCCTCAGCGCCAGCAAAACCAAGACCAAGAAAAAACACTTCGTGTGCCAGAAGGTGAAGCTGTTCCGGGCCTCCGAGCCGCTGCTCAGCGTCCTCATGTGGGGCGCCAACCACACGGTGAGCGCGGGGCCTCCCCATCCCCTCAGCCCTGCCAGGGGTCCCCAAGCCCCTCACACCCAGCCCGGGGTCCCCAATATCCCCCTCAGCCCTGCTCAGGGTCCCCAATGTCTCCCTCAGCGCTGCCCGGGGTCCCCCACACCCCGATCCCCCCTCACACCCCGATCCCCCCTCACACCCACCCAGCCCACACAACCCAATATCCCCCATACCCGGCCTGGGGTCCCCAATCCCCACATTTGGCCTGGGGTCCCCAACCCCTTCACACCCGGCCCAAGGTCTCCAATATCCCCCCATACCCCGACCGGGGTCCCCAATTCCCCCTCAGCGCTGCCCGGGGTCCCCCACACCCTGATCCCTCCTCAAACCCACCCAGCCCACACAACCCAATATCCCCACACACCCATCCCGGGGTCCCCAATGTCCCCACACGCCTTACCTGGGTTCCCCAATTCCCCCTCAGCTGCTGCTAGGGGTCCCCAACCCCCCACACATTCGGCCTGGGGTCCTCAACCCCTTCACACCTGACCTGGGGTCCCCAATATCCCCCCCAGTCCTGGCCAGGGGTCCCTAATTCCCCCTCGGCCACTTCCTGGGGTCCCCAACCCCTCCACACCCAGCCTGGGATCCCCAATCCCCCCACACATTTGGCCTTGGGTCCCCAATCTCTCCCCCTACTCAGCCCAGGGTCCCCAACCCCTTCACACTCAGCCTGGGGTCCCCAATATCCCCCCAGTCCCATCCTTTCCCCTCTGCCCCCCCGGATCGGTCCCTTCTCCCCTCTCCCTCACTCCCAGCCTTTTCCTGCCCCCCTCAAATCACCCCCACAGCCTCCCCCCCTCCAGCATCCATTCCCTAAATCCCAATCCTTCCCTGGATTCCCCATCCCAGGACACCCTGGATTCCCTCCTGCTCCATCCCCCAGCCCTCCCCAGTGGTTCCTCTCCCCATCCCGGGGCAGTTGGGGATCCCCTGGGTCAGGGGGATCCCCATGGGGAGGGGCTCCCCTGGGTCACCCTCTGGAGGTCCCACGTGCACAGGGACAATCCCTGTCCCTCCCTTGCCTTTAGGAGGAGAATTCCCCCTCCTTTGCTTCTCCATCCCCAAAGGGTTTTATTTTATTTTTTTTTTTGCCCCATTTTCCCAACCTTATCTCATCCCTCAGGCTCTGTGGCCCAAGAACTAGGAGAGGGTGGTGTGGAAATGTCAGTGATGGTTCTGCTCTTTGATCCACCTCCTTTGGAGGATCCTGAATCCATCTTTGGATTTTTTTTTTCTCTGGAAACTTCTCCCTGGTCTGTGATGGCAGAATGTTGGAGTTGATGTAGCATTGCTCCCCAGATGCTGTTGTGGGAGAACACTCAGGGGTCAAAAAATTCAGGAACCTCATCCCTTCAAAATGAACCTTCTGGGCTCAGACACCCATCTCTCCAGAGGATTAATGGATGTTTCCCAGAGGGTGAAAGGGGTTTAGGTTTGATTTTTGTAGGAACAGCACACATAAAAAAAGCAGGATTGTATTTCTAGCTCGCCTGCTGCTGGAGTGAGTGCTTCCAAATGTAGTTCAGCACTGTCTGAGTCAAAGGATCTTCCAAGAACTTGCTGCTCAGGCAGCAGGAGGAGGAATTTAATCAGGCTTTGATCAGAGGAGCCCTGAAGAAATGGAACTTGGTTTGGGATTCTCCTGAGTTTTATTTGTGGCCTCTCAGGGACTGTTGTTGCTTGGTGGCAGTAAGGTGTTTGGTTATTTTTTTTTTTTAAATTTTATTTTCTCTGGGTAGTGGGAATCCATCAAGTTTTTGAGGCACAGGGTAACTTTTGGAGTGGCAGTAAGGTGTTTGGTTGTTTTTTTTTTTTAATTTTATTTTGTCTGGGTAGTGGGAATCCATCACCTTTCTGAGGCACTGGGTCAGGACAGGGAACTTTTGGAGCACTTGGTTGTGAAATATTTTAGGGAAAGGGATGAAGGTGAGCAGGGAGCTCTGGCTGAGCACTGAGCTGCTCTTGATGAGATTCTCTTGGGTGCAGATGATGAAGAAATTGCTGCCAGAGAGCAGAAGGGAGTCCCCAGGGGGGGGAGAACATTTCAGCTCTCCCCTCCTCACCCTCAGACAAGCATCCAGGATTTCCCAACAAATTCCTGCTCCTTGGTTTTCCTCCAAACTGCTTTTGGGTGAGCCCAGGGGGGGTCTGGTGGGGTCGTGGGGCTTTGTTTGCTCCTCCTGGGCTGCCTCTGGGAGGTGGTTTTGGTGCCTTGGTTCTGTGGGAAGTGGAATTGCTCATCTGCTTCCAGCAGCTGGGTCTGGACACTTGAGAAATATTTTTAGGAGTGTCTTTGGACTTGGTGAGAAATGTTTTTTGGGGGGGTTGGTTTAATGTTTGGCACCTGGCCTGTGGTCTCCTCCGGGCTGTGTCTGTGGATTCCTGCCTTGGGATCCCTGCAGGAGGAGGGAGCTGCTACCAGCACAAGGCAGGAGGCTGTGCCAGCAAGATTCTGTCAAAAATGCTTGGATTCAAGATGAGCTTCTTCATGGGGAAACCAAACAAACGACCATTTTGTGCAATCCACCATTTCTGTTGCCTGAAGAAATTCTCCTGGGTCTGTTAAGTGAGTCTGGCAGGAGTTGGGCTTTGCCTTGTGTTTCAAGAAGCTTGTGAGCAGCTGGTGTGAATCCAGGCAGGGATGGGGCTGGAGAGGATCAGGAGCAGTGCTGGTTGCACACCAAGGAGAGGAAAACCAGTTGATTTCTGGAAAACCAGTTCTGAGCATTCCTGTTTTAAACAGGAGCTGGGTTGTGGCCATCCCCAGCCAGGATTTAAACCCAATAAGTTGGGGTGAGGCTGAGCAGGGCCAAATGTGGGGGGGGGGGGGGGATGAGTCCCAACAGCTGAATTGTGGACTGGAAAACCCTGGAGGAGAGAATTCCATGGAAGAGAGGGGCAGAAAGAGAGTGGTGGAGGCTTCCCCTGGCTTTCTGGAGTCTCTGGAAAAGGCACTGTGGGATGTTGGGAAGGTGGGGATGGTTCCTGGGGAAGCTTTGCTGTTGTCATGGTGCTGGTTACCCACCTGGGGTGCTGTGCCCAGGGGATGGGTGAGGGGGGAAAGTTGGGATGGTTCTGGAAAGGAGGAGCCAGCTCCTTCTGCACAGCAGGAGGGAGGCAGCAGCCTTGGGGGATGCTCTGAAACCATAGAAACAGTTGTAAGGTGCTGAGGAGCTCAGGGATCCCTGCAGCTTGGGGGGTGCTGGGGAGGTGACTTTTGGGGCTGTTGGTGAAATAAAGAGCAGAATTCCTGCAGGCTGTGGAGCTGCTGCACTTCACCCACTGGAAAAAGGTCCCTGGAGCTCTGGGGATGTTGGGGGGAGCATCAGCAGATCCCATTTTTGTGGAGCTGGCTGGATCCCTGCTGCTGGCTGTGTGGGTCTTGCAGCCTCCTGTGCCCCTGGAACTGGCTACAGAGAAATTATCAGCTACAGAGAAACCCCAAATCCTGGTGTTGCTCAAGAAATTGGGGTGACCAGGAAATCCCAGCTGGGCAGATGGAGGGGAAGGGAGATTTTTCCAGCCAGGGGTGGCTGCAGACTGCTCAGCAGTGAAGGCAAAACTGAATTCTGAACCCAGCAAGTCCACAGCACATCTCCCAGGACCTTTGGGGATGGTGCCAGGCAGCACAAAACCCAGCTCTTTAGTATTCAAGGGAAAGAGCAAACTGGGGATTTGCAGCAGGCTGCTTCCCCCTGCTCTGCAGTGCTGGCTTTGCTGTTGCCATCTCCAGCCTTGCCAGAGCAGCAAATGCTGGAGGCCCAGGAGTTGGTCCTGGCAGAGGGGGAGCAGCCTCTGGTTGTCCTGTCCAACATTTGCTCTCTGCTGGGGCTCTGATTGATCTCTGGAGAGTGCAGCATGTGGCCTCGGGAGCCTGGGTGAACCTTCTTATCCTGGGACTTCAGGTTAAAACAGATTCCAGGAGCCCTTTGCTTTCCTGGAAAAAAAAAAAAAAAGGTTTCCCTGGGGGTTTCAGTGAGGATTTTGAGGCTCAGGTGCTGCCTCCTGTGGCTCTGGGTGGCTCCTTCAGCTTCTCCATCCTTTAGCTCTGCCTGCAGGGACTTGGAGGATGAGTGCTCTGCCCCCAGACACCCCAATCCTGTCCAGCAGGCTTCAGATTCCTTTGGGAAGTTTTCCTTTGGGAAAAGGTGGGTTTGCTGTCTCTAGGGGATGCTTTTTTTTCCCCCTCCTCGAGCATCCTGGAGTCCCCAGGGTGCTGGCAGGAATTACTGACTCCAAGATTCTCTAGGATTGCACAGGGGGGTTGCAAGCTTGGATGCTGATTAATCATGCTCCAGTTCATGGAAAACAGGATTTTTTTTCCCTCAACCAGCTGCCCAGTGTCTGCACAGTGTCTGGCAGGGGCAGAGGTTTGGTGCAGGTGTGGGTTTGTGTCCCTGCTGAGGTTTCTTCCCCAGAGGGTCACAAAGTTTAACTCACAAAGTGCTCTTTGGAGGGGCCTGGTTTGCAAAGCTTTGGGAGGAACAAAGTATTTTCCTTTTCCTGTTGTAAAGAATCCTAGAGAGCAGGCTCACACACTCCATCATCTGGATCTTGTTTAGTAAACAAATTGCATTTTCCCATCAATTTACTAATGGTAATTGCCACTTTGAGGCTACAGTCAGGTTTTGAAGGAAAATTATGCCTGGGCCATTCGTTCCAACAGCTGTCCCTGAATGCCACAGAATATTGATGTGTCTTTTATTGAGAAAGGAATTGGCTTTGGGGAGGAAGACAAATTATCAGCTACAGAGAAACCCCAAATCCTGGTGTTGCTCAAGAATTGGAGTGACCAGGAAATCCCAGCTGGGCAGATGAGGGGAAGGGAGATTTTTCCAGCCAGGGGTGGCTGCAGACTGCTCAGCAGTGAAGGCAAAACTGAATTCTGAACCCAGCAAGTCCAGGGGGGGAAGGGGAGAGCTGGAGAAACACCAGGACTGAGCTTGCTCTTCCTCTGGCTGCTGGGGAAAGAGGGGAGGAGGTGGAAGTTGTGGCTTTGGAGGGATGAGGAGGAGGATGGAGGGAGGAGGATGAGACCTTTTCTCCATCCTCTGCTGTGGCTCCAGGCCCTGGTCCCTCCTCCCATGGCCTCTGGCTGCCTTTCCCTCCCATCCAGCTGGGAATGTGCTGGGAATGTGCTGCTTTACCTCTCTCCTCTGGGCTGCTCTGCCCTTGCTTGGGGAAGTTGCTCCTTTGTTCTCAGAACAGGGCAGAGAAATGGGAGGCATCTCCTGGTCTTGGTGCCCCTGCTGCTGCCAGGCAAGTTTGTCACACAGTTTTGTCACTTGCTGTGTCTGAAGATGGGGTTTGGGTTTAAATCCTCTGAGCTCCCCCAGGACCCTCTGAGCCTGGGGTGTGTCTGGGGCTCGTGGTCTCAGGGCTGGGGCTTTCAGCCTGCTGCAAAATGCAGGTGGCAAAAACCTCTTTTTTTTTTTTTAATGGTCCTTTCAGCCTGGACTCAGCCCTGTCAGGTTTGTCTGTGTTTTCCACTCAGTGAAAACTTGTGGCATGAGAGGCCAGGTTTATTTTCCAGAGGATTCAGAGGCAGATGAGGTGTAAAAATCTGGATGATTTAGAGCAAAGCAGCATCATGCTGGGTGTGGGGAGAGATCCCTGGTTTCAAGAGCTTGGGCTCTTTTTTTTGGGGGGGGGACCTCTAAAGCTTTTGTAGTGGAGTTGTGGGAATATCCTGGGCCCAGAGTTCTGCACAGCATGGATTTGCTCTTCATGGGGCTGAAAATATCCCCTGATGTGCTGAGGGACCCAGGTGCTGGCTGCACCTCTGCTCCTCTTCCAGAAGAAAGAGCAAAGCCCAGGATCTCCCTGTCCCTGGGATCTCCCAAGAGGTGCAGGCAGAGTTTCTCCATCCAGCTGGGTGACATCTCCTGGCTCTGCCCCTGGCTGTGACCTTGCCCCCTGCAGCAGGAGCACCCAAAGCCTCACTCTCTGCTATATTTAATCTCCTGCTCCCTGGGGAGAAGGAGAAGGGAGCGCACATGTGCCAGGCAGTGCTCACGTTGCTCCTGGAGCCTGCTCAGATTCCCCCAGGAGAAGCACCAGAGAGATTCCCCGTGGAGCAGGGCCATTCCCTGCTTTCCTTTGGCCACCAGGGCCATTCCCTGCTTTCCTTTGGCCACCAGGGCCATTCCCTGCTTTCCTTTGGCCACCGATTCCCTTGGCACCTCCTGCAGAACCTGAGGAAGGGGCACTGGATGCTGAGGATGGGACCAGGAGGAGGCAGAGTTTGGGATTCTCCCTTTTTCCAGGGTTTTTTTTTTTTTTTCCATCCCTCTGCCTTGGGGATCCCGAGGAGTGTGTCCAGCAGGGGAGTTGCTGTGGGAGCAGTCAGCCTGCATCCCTCCTGCTTCCAAAAGAACCCAACAACCCCCTGAGCAAACCCAGAAACATTTCAGGAGCAGAAGCCCTCTGGCCTGGAGGGCAGCTCTGCCAATCCCCAGCATGAATCCTGCTCCCCATCACCTCCCAAAGCATCCAGAAAGCTCTGTTGTGTGCAGCTGGAAGGAGGGAAAGGCAGGGAGGGTTTGTTTTTTTGGGTTTTTGTTTTTTTTTTTTTTTCCTTGGCTGTCACATCTTGGGGCACCTTTGAAAGGAGATGAGGTGTCCTGGCACGGGGGTTCTGCCAGTCAGGAGAGCTGCAACAGGTCCAACATTTGCTTGGAGCTTTCTGCTTTTTTTTGGCAGAGAGCAGGGCAGCCAGAGACATCTTGACATCTCACTTTGCTAACGTTTGTGTCTGGATTTCTGGCAGGGAGGAAACAGTCTCCCAGCTGCTGTTCCCTCTCAGCCATCAGCACCCTTCCTCCGCTCTGCAACAACCTGATAATAACTTGGTTGTGCCTCCCCACTGCTGAGAGCTGAGAGAGCAGGAGTGTCCCAGGAGCTCTGCTCTTGGGTTTCCCTCCTCTGAGCAGTAATTAGTGGCTGGAGGCAGCTTTTTTTTTTTTTTTTTTTTTTTTTTCCCCATGGAGAATTATCTGGTTGCTCTTCACCCCGAGGAGAAATCACTGCAGAGGGCTCCCTGCATCAGGGAGGCAGCAGAGCTGGAGCCAGGATCTGGGAGATCCCTTCCTCACTTCTGGTCCTTTTGCCTTTCCTCTCTTCTGGCTGCATCCTGAGGAGCAGCTCGGGGCAGGACAGAGCTTTTGCCAGGGGGCATTGTGATTGCACTCCTTGAGGTGGCATTATTAATTGGCATTATTAATTGGATTATTTATTTTTTGGCATTATTTATTTATTGGCATTATTTATTGGCATTATTTATTGATTGGAATTTTCTATTTATTGGCATTATTTATTGGCATTATTTATTGATTGGAATTTTCTATTTATTGGCATTATTTATTGGCATTATTTATTGATTGGAATTTTCTATTTATTGGCATTATTTATTAGCATTATTTATTGATTGGAATTTTCTATTTATTGGCATTATTTATTGGCATTATTTATTCCTTCATCTCTCTAGCATTCTCCACACATCCCAAAGCACTTTCTGGGTGCTGCTGTGAAGGAAATCCTGAGCAGGGCTCTGAAGAGCCTCAGCTCAGCTCTTCCCCAGGCAGTGACCAGTTTATTTCCTGCTTATCTGCTGTGTGGGATGGCAGTCTCTGAAAATAGTCATCTTTTCCCCTTGCAGTGTGTGTGTGTAGCTTGCCTTCCAGTCTGACGTTTGTTAAATCTTCCTCTGGGTTTGGTTTTTTTTTGGTTTTGTTTTGTTTTTTTTTTCCCATTGGTAATGATGGGAGAAAGGGTGTGAAAAAAATACCCCATCCAAGGCTTGGGTGTGTGATGAGAGAGGAGCTGGGAGCTCCTTGCCAACACCTCCCACGGCAGGATGGCTCCTCCATCCCTCCTTTCATCTCTGCCTCTTTGGACAGGACCCCAGGAGCAGGGGATCCCAGAACTGGATCCCAGAACTGGATCCCAGCTGCTGGAGGCTGAGCAGGGAATTGCTCAGTGCAGGGAATTGCTCAGTGCAGGGAATTCCTCCTTTCCAAGCCTGCTGGAAGTCCCAGGACTTGCCTGGAGGTTGGGACCAGCCCCCAGGCCTGACCCTGAGCCAACCCCCAGTGTTTTCTGCTGCTCTCCAGCATCACCTGCTTGGCACAGGAATAAAATCAGTGAATGGATGGCACCAGGGCTGTCCTCAGAAATGTGCTGCCTCTTGACCTCCTCTTGAGTGCTGGCACATCCCAGTCAGTGCATGGGGCTTGGCTGGAGCAGGGCAGATAGAGCCCAGAGGGGGAGTTATTTATTTTTGATTCATATTTTTACTCTCTGTTTCATTTATATATTCTATATTCGTTTATATTCATGTTTCACTCTATATTTTTATTTTTACTTTGCTGCTGGGGTGCTGGAGCTCGAGCCTGGCTGTGCAGTAGTAGCTGCCACATTCATTCTTCTGCTTCCCTCTATTCCTGTGGCTGCCACACATGACTAAGGAGCAAAACCAATCCAGTGGAGTGAGTCATCCCTTCAGAGAAGGTGGGGAGAGAGCAACAAAAGACAGCAAGGATGGAAACAGCATCCCCAGGGGAGCTGTGCTGCAGCAAAGCCACCCAGAGGCTGAGCTGGCTGGGCCACCTCAGAGCCTTTGGTTGTCTGGTTTGTCCCCCTGGGAACTGGTGCAGAGTTTGGCTGATGCACCATTTCCTAGAGAAAGGCAAAGGTGGTTTGTTTAAGAGAGAAACTCTGCCATTTCTTGGGCTGTGGGTTTGTGTCAGCTCCAAGGGGTGCTGAGTGGAAGGTGAGGAGATGAGGAGCCAGGGCTGGCTGGGGAGTGCTCCCCGTGGGGCTGAGGGAGGCTTCTGTGCCTTGTAACCAGGGTGCTTCAGTTGTTCTGAAAGTCTGAGGGGTTCTGTGGCTTCAGAACCAGGTTCTGGGGCACTTGGCATCCCCTCAGGGCAGTGGAGCTTGGGTTTGAGTCTCTGCTTCCTTTCTCTTTCAGATCAATGAACTCAGCAATGTTCCTGTCCCTGTCATGTTAATGCCTGATGACTTCAAAGCCTACAGTAAGATTAAGGTGGACAATCATCTGTTCAACAAGTGAGTAGGTGCTCCCCAACTTCTTTGTCTCTCTAATTAGAGCTCTTTGCTGGGGAATGAGCTGGCCTTTGGGTTTGTTTCCTCTTGTAATGCCAAGGGGATCTGGCTGGCTGGACATGTGCCCTGCTCAGCCCTGCAGGGAGTCACTGGAATTCTCTCTTGTGGTTTCCTCTGTATCCTTTGGGTGATGAGAAGCCTGGGAAGGCCAGGCTTAAAACCAAAGCACTGCTTAAAACCAAAGCTCCAGCAGGATTCCTGCTCTCTTCTTCCTCTTTCCACTGGGCAGAAGGGGAGCTCAGGTGGGGAGCAGCATCCCTGAGGGATGGGGGGGATGTTGAGCTCTGGGCAAGCCCCATTCCTGGCAGCAAAGTTCCCTCTGTCATGGTCAGGAGTGTCTGGAACATCCCAGAGCAGAGCTGATCCACCCCCTCTCCTTTGTGCTCTGGGTGAGATGGTTTGGCTGGGCTTGACCTTTCTTTTGACACAGAAATGATCTGATCTGAAATTAAAAACTCCCCCCCACCCCCCCTCTCCCTTTTCCTCCAGCTTTTCCTCTTACCCACTCACAGAGTGTTGCAGGGGGCAGCAAGAGCTGAGTGGAGCAAAGCACCAAAGGGGGAGGAAAGAGAGGAAATTGTTGTGTCAGAGCTGTGCTGGTGACAGGGGAGGTTGTTCTGTCAGGCAGACACCCAGAGAGCAGGGTCAAAAGGTGGATCCTGCAAACATTCCTGGGCACAGCTGACTCTTGCAGGCACCCCAAGGAACAGGGTGGCCCAGTGAGGGGAAATTCCTGCAGAATTAGGGCCCTTGTAGGTAGGAGGGGGCTCGGATATCCTAAAGGGTTGGCAGTGAAGTCAGAGGGAATTGAGTTTGATTTCCCAAGCTGATCCTTGCACCAGAATCTCTTTTCTGCTTTGCCCTAGGGAAAACTTGCCAAGTCGATTTAAATTTAAGGAATATTGTCCCCTGGTGTTCCGGAATCTCCGAGAAAGATTTGGGATTGATGATCAAGACTACCAGGTACTGTTCCTTTAGCTCCCTGCCCTCCCAACCCCTTCCCATCAGGGCAGAACCAAACTGGGAGAGAAACTCCTGATACCGATGGTCTGGTCTGGTCAGATTTTTATGGGTTTTTTTATCCTGGTTTGAATCATTTTCCCCTCACCCTGAGGGCACCCAGCAATGGAGGAGATCTTGCTGTGCCAGGCACTGGGCAAATGCAGAGTGAGAAGATGGTCCCTGCTCCAGCATGCTTGGAGTCTGGGCATAAAGTAAGAGGCAGCAGATGGTTGGAGACAGGGAAGAGCTGGAGGATAACAATGATCAAGCCCAGAACATCTGCAAGGGAAACGAGGCTGTGTTCTTACAGATTCAGGTCCTGTGTTAACCAAATCCCTTGGTGCTGGTGAATTTGGTTTATCAAGGGGGCTGCTGCTTTGGGATGGGTCCCCTGAGGCCAGAGCTCAGGCTTGGCTTGGAGGGGAGAAACATTTTCTTGTTTTAATCCCACTGGGCTGGAATCCAGTGGGAGGGAGATGCTCCAAGTCTGGCTGCTGCAGCAGGGCCAGCCTTCCACACACAGCTCTGAGCCTTCTGCAGGCAGGGGATGTGTGGTAGCAACCTGCTTGGAGACCTCAGAACTGAAGGAGAAGGCAGTGCAGACAGAGAGGGTGCCTTTGATAGCTGCATGGCCTTTGGCAGCCTGAGTGTTAGGAAATTAAACCCAATATCTTTGGCACCGTGCTCTGGTTTGATAGAGGCTGGAGATGTGCCAGCACTGACTGCTCAGGCCTTCAGCTAAAATCCTGGCTGGAATCTGCCTGCCCAGAGGGACAAGTTAGTGCTGGAGCAGTGGGAGAGCCAGGCAGGCTTCTTGTTCTCTCCATCCTTTGCTTCCCTGCTGCCTGTGAGGAGGAGAGGAGGTGGGAGCTGAGCTCCTGCTTCCTGCTGGTGGTCTCTGTGTCTGCCCCATCCTCACACATCTGTGTTAATGCCCTCCCCAGGCTTGCCAAAATTCTCCCTGCTTGCCTCTAGATTATTGCCAGGTCTCTCTCTGTTTCCAGGTTAATCTAATGGGGAGATCTGTTTTCTTTTAAGAAATGCTGAGAACCATGTGAAGGGACTTAACCTGGAAGCATCCAGAGCCTCTTTGGTTCTCAGTACCTCTTTTATCATTTATACTTCACCTGTTGCTCTGCAGAATTACTTCTCTCACCCCTGTGGTAGAGCAGTTGGACTCTTTAAAAGTGTCCAGCTAGAACAGAAAGCAGGAAAACATTCACTGAGCTGCAGTTCAGGTGGGTAAAATGTGATGACTTGAGTGGGAATTGAGCCAGGGCTCTAAATATAACTCCCAGGCTGTGGAAGAAGGGGTGGGAGTGACAGGAAGGGAACAGAGTAAACCTAAGGGCTGGGAATTTGGTAATGTCCATATGTGGTCATGATTTCTGCTTCCCATCTCCTCCAGAAGAAAAGCTCTGGGGGTTTGAGGTGAGGGGTGATTGTAGCACAGGCTCACTTTGCAAGTGTCAGCAAGAAGCAAGGGTTGTTTGGGGTTTTTTTTTGTGTGTTTGCCTTTATTTTCCTGATGATTTCTAAAGCCTTTGGCAGGAACAGGGTTTTTCCCCTGCTTCATAAATGTTTCAAAGGCTTTAAATGCTTCATTCTGAAAGGAAACCTCCTGGCTGCCTTGCAGTTATCCTGGTAAATCCCTCTGCTTGTCTGTGGCTGCAGAACAGGCTCCCTCTGCTGTCTGCTCTCCAGGGAGCCAGGGGAAGGAGAGAACAGGGTAACCAGCAGCTATAAAAACACATCCTGAAATGCCTTGGCCATCCCTGAGGTCCTGAAAGACACATCTACCTCGAGCTCAAGATCCAGGGCTCAGGATCCCCCCGTGTTTCAGAGCTCTCCCCAGCTGCTGGTGCAAAGGAAACATCAGTGGGAGCCTCCACTCTTGCTTGGCAGAATGGATTTGGTGCCTGGGCTGGTGCAGGGGGGAGGCAGTGGCTGAGAAGAGCAGAAATTGGGGGTGTCCTGCTTGGGTTGGGGCAGAGAAGCCCCAGAAGAAAGAGCTCAGGGTGTTGGCTCAGGAAACAGCAGGAAATCCCTGGGGGTTTTCCAGTGGTGCTGCAGGGTTTGGTTGCTAAGGGTGAAGACAGGGATCTAAAGACAGATGCTGCTGGTTGTTTGGGGCAGAACCACACTGTTTCTACTCACTTTCATCCAATGGTAAGAATGGCAGAGGCTGAGGGTGGCTTTTGGTGTCAGGGTGGCCTGCAAAGAATTCCCAGACCATGAGATTTTTGCCAGTTTGGGCTGCTTTTGGATGGAAACAGCAGGTTATTTCCTTCATTTTGTTCTGGTTTGCCTTAAAGCTTGGAAATATCCTGTCTGCTCTTAAATTCCCAGGAGGAAATACTGAGAAGTTGTGCCCTGTGCATGTTGCCTTCTTACCACATTAGTAAAAAAAAAATAAATCTTAAAAAATAGATGCCAGGTGTTGGAGTAAAACAGAGGAGGCCCAGAGGAAAGCTCTGAACTCCATGGTCCTGCTCTCCCATGTCTCCTCTGCATTCTTCTTTCTTCCCCAGGGAGCTGGCAGCTTTTGCCTCTCCTCCCCATCTTTTTTTTTTGGTTTTTTTTTTTGTCTTTGTTCTGCTTCCCTCAGAACTCTGTGACCAGAAGTGCCCCAGTGAACAGTGACAGCCAGGGCCGATGTGGGGCCAGGTTCCTCACCACCTATGACAGGAGGTTTGTCATCAAAGCAGTGTCCAGTGAGGATGTAGCAGAGATGCACAACATCCTAAAGAAGTACCACCAGGTAGGGTGAGTCTGGAAACCCTGGGGAAGGAAGGGGGGGGGGGGCAAACACCCTTGGGATTTGCTGGGGAAAACTGGAGCTTGGATTCACGGGGTGCAACCTGGCAGAGCTGGCTGAGGGCTTTTGGAAAAGGACAAGAGGTGGCACAGCTGCCTTGAGCCCCTCCACACCTCCCCCTGCTCCTCCCCTCCCTGAATTAGGGGTTGTTGGTACCTGAGAGCTGTAAGCACCCTCCTCATTCCCTCCTTTGACTCAGATTGTCCAGAGGGACTAAAGAGGAGCTGGTGACACGCAGGGGGGAAGGAAAATCATCTCCCCTGATGCTTGTTATCTGCCTGTCCATCAGCTCTCACTGCCAGACACAGCCACACAACCACAGCTCACCCTGGGTGACACACACACCCCCCTAACCTGTCACACCAGGCTGGGCTTGGATGCTCTGTCTCAGCTGAGGGCTGGAAGATCCTGACAAGAGGCTGCCTGGCTTTTCTAGAGGCTGCCTGGCTTTTCTAGAGGCTGCCTGGCTTTTCTAGAGGCTGCCTGGCTTTTCTAGAGGCTGCCTGGCTTCTCTAGAGGCTTCCTGGCTTCTCTAGAGGCTTCCTGGCTTCTCTAGAGGCTTCCTGGCTTCTCTAGAGGCTACCTGGCTTTTCTAGAGGCTGCCTGGCTTTTCTTGAGAGCCTGAGAGGCACTTTCAGGCTCCTTCCTTGCCATGGTGGTCTCAGGTGGCTGCTTGCTGAGCTTCTGCTCTGCCTGAGATGGCCTTTGGGTGACCTTCCTGTCCTTCTCTGCCCTCCTCCAGTTCATAGTGGAGTGTCATGGGAACACCCTGCTGCCCCAGTTCCTGGGCATGTACAGACTGACTGTGGATGGGGTGGAGACCTACATGGTGGTCACCAGGAATGTCTTCAGTCACAGGCTGACTGTGCACCGCAAATACGACCTGAAGGTGAGGGGCTGGAGGGCTGAAGAGCTCCCTGGGAGCCTGGGACACAGACTTGGAGAGGTCCTGAGCTTTGCTTTTAACTCTGGGGATGAGATTTTGGGGGCTCTGGATGGGGCTTGACTTGAGGCTCAAATGTTTTGTTCCCCCAATCCCAAGTGGGCAACAGTGCATTAAGGGAATCTTCTCTCAGGTGAGGAAAAAAAACCAAAAAAAAAAAGGGGGTGAGGACTGATTTTAAAACTGGTTTCATTGGGTTTCTGCATGGGGAGATGAAATGGTGTCAGTGGATTCTTTGGGAATTGTGCAGCAATGCTCTCTCCTTTGTTCTTTTCTCAGGGCTCAACAGTATCCAGGGAAGCAAGTGACAAGGAGAAGGTATGGACAGTCCCTGACAGCCTTTCCTTCCTCCTCGTGGTTAGAAGCAGATGGGATCCAACTGACTTCCCTTTTCCAAGGGGGTATTGAGCAGGGGATATGAAATGGGCCCTGAGTGATAACCTGTTTCTGTCCCACCTTTCAGGCTGTGCCCAGTAACTGCTCAGGAAGAGATGGTGCAGATCTGGTGCTGCTCTCTTCTCTTGACACTACCAGGAGTGGGGGGAGCTTCTTGGGGGACAATCCCACAAGTACCAAACCCCACATTAGTCCCATGGTGTCTTTATGGAAGGATTTCTTCATAGTGCTCCCTGGGTACCAAACCAAGTCAGGTCAGCAGTTAGCTTTTGCAACAGATGCTTTTTTTTCAAACCAGACCAGCTCCTCTCAGGTTCTGGGCCTATCTCAGTGTGTTCCTAAGTTTGGGTTCTGGTGTCATCAGGGAAACACGTGACTCAGAATCCTGCAAAACTTGGGCTGTGGTGAAAATTCCTGCTGAGGTCACAGCAGGAGGTGTGACATGGTTTGTACATGGATGGGACTTTCAGGTTTGGGACCACAGAGCAAGGCTGCTCCAGCCTGCCCTAAAATCAGAGCTTTGGCACGAGCCAAGGAGCTCCCATTTACACCAGATTTTCTGGTGTAAGGGCACAGCTTCACCAAGTGTCCCTGGCTTCCTGACTGTTCACCCCCTTGCTTTTTCTCCTTATGCAGTTTGTCTCAGACCATTCACACTGGATCTGTATAAAGCTGCCACATGCTCATAGATCATCCTAAAGAACCAAATCATTGAATTCCCAGTTGCACAAAGAAGTTTGATGGTTTTCCATATCCCAAAGAAATCTTCAGGGCCTGCTGCAAGCAGATTCCTTGAGAAGCAGTGGTTTTAATTTTTTTTTCCTCGAGTCTTCAGGGAGGGAAGCAATTTTTAATTTATTTTTTTTTTCCCCAAGCCTTCTACTCCTTCCTGCCCAATCAGAAGCCAACAAAATACATTTCTTTCCTATTCTGGGAACTGGTTGGACCATCTCTGGCAGGAACCCAGCTGTCAAGTTTTCAGCCTGCAGCCCATCTTCCCAGCAGCCTCTCGAGTTGTGTTGCTCTCTGTGTCTCCCTGCACTTTCCCCCTGAGGAGAGCTCAGCTCAGGGGTTCTCTGCCACCCCCTGGGCTCTGCTTGGTGCCATTTTCACACTTAGTGGGCAGGATGAGCCCCCTCACCCTGGGATCAGCCAGAAGGTCCTGGTGCTGAGTCCCTGCAGTGAACCTGGTGCTAATGGGTCGGTGTAGCAGCCCTGCCCTCAAAAAGCAGGGGTTTGGAAAAGCTGAGAGAGGCTTTTTTCTTGCAGGCCAAGGATCTCCCAACGTTCAAGGACAACGACTTCTTGAATGAGGGTCAGAAGCTGCACGTTGGGGAAGAGAGTAAAAAGAATTTCCTTGAGAAGCTGAAGAGGGACGTGGAGGTAGAGTTTCCTGGGGGGGGAGAGCTTTTCCCAGGATCAGCCAGGGAGGTCCAGCCCTTAATCCACTGCCACCCTGGTTCCTTTTGCTCTGCCTCCCAGAGCTGGATCCTCAAGGGGAGCAGCAGTGGCTGAGAAATCATTCCTGGCTCAGCCAAGCCACTCCAGTCAGGGTCATGCTGATGGCTCAGCTGGGGATTTTTTTCCCCCTGCAGCCCTTTCCAGCCAGGGAGACACTGGCAGGGCAGGACTGAGGCTTCCTGATCCCCTGTGGCTCTTGTTGTTCTCACTCCTCCCTTTCTCCTAGTTTTTAGCTCAGCTGAAGATCATGGATTACAGCTTGCTGGTTGGGATCCACGATGTTGACAGAGCAGAGCAGGAAGAGATGGAAGTGGAGGATCGGGCAGAGGATGAGGAGTGTGAGAATGATGGTCTTGGGGGCAACCCCATCTCCTCCTATGGCACCCCCCCTGACAGCCCAGGAAACCTCCTCAATTACCCCAGGTTCTTTGGGCCTGGGGAGTTTGATCCTTCTGTGGATGTCTACGCCATGAAGAGCCACGAGAGTGAGTGGAGTGTGGGGAATGTTGTCCTGAGGAGGGGCTGGAGGGGCAGGGGAGGTGTCCTCTGCTCTGCCTGGGCTGGGTGGGGTGAATCACACAACCATCTGGGTTGGAAAGGGCCTCTGGGATCATCAAATCCAATCCTTGAGCCACTCCCACCCTGGTTCCCCACCCACTGAGTGCCACTTCCAGGCTCTCCTTAAAAACCTCCCTGAATCCCTGAGAATCCACCCCACCCTGGGCAGCCCATTACAATCACCCTCTCTGGAAAGAATTCCTTCTTAACATCCAACCTAAACCTCCCCTGGCAGAGCTTAATGCCTGAGCACCCTCTCTGGAAAGAATTCCTTCCTAATATCCAACCTAAACCTCCCCTGGCAGAGTTTAAGCCCATTCCCTCTTGTCTGACTGAGAGCTGCCTGGGAGCAGAGCCCAACCTCTACTCCAACCTCCTTTCAGGGAGCTGCAGGAGTGATGAGGTCTCCCCTGAGCCCTCCCTGAGTGGGGAGGATTGTCCAGGGAGAGAGCCAGACCCTGCTGGGTGTCTCCTGTGCTTCCCAGAGCATTGCTGTGGGTGGTGTGAGTTGGAATGGGAAGAGGTGATGCTTGGAGGGCAGTGACCTGCTTGGAGTCTGTGTGGGGGGCTCTGGGGTGCTGTTCCCAGTTGTTCTTTTCTGCCCTACAGCCTCCAGCTGCTTTGCTTTCTCTGCTGGCTGCAGCCACAACAGATCTGCTGGATAATTTTTAAGGAGGGAGGGGTGCAGCTGGGTTTGGTCCCAGCTCAGGGTGTGACTCTCTTGCCTTGCTAGGTGCCCCCAAGAAGGAAGTGTACTTCATGGCCATTATAGACATTCTGACACCTTATGATACGAAGAAGAAAGCTGCACATGCTGCCAAAACAGTGAAACATGGGGTAAGGCCCTGAGGCCTGCAGGGAGGGGGGGGCTCTGGGGCTGCTGCTTTGTGTGGGATGGCTCCTGGCTCTGGAGTTTTCTACCAGCATGGAAATTCTCCAGTGATCCCATGCCCTTCCCTCATTTACTGTCTCCTCAGACTGCCTGGGAAAGGCTGTCCCTCTGCTTGCTTGGAGGTGCCTTGCACTTCTGTCCCACTCTGGGAGGTGTTTTGTTTTTCCCTGGTGTGGCCCCAGCATCCTGACAGAGCAGTGAACCTGCTGCAGGGAGACACTCCCAGGGACACTCCTGTTCCTGAACTTCCCAAAAAGGGCACGAAAAAGGCTCAGGTTGAGCAGGATGTGGATGTTTTCATGCTCCTTTCATATCCCCTCCATACCCTGAGTGACCAAATCCAATGTTTTACCTCAGTGGTGGCAGAAAATCCAACTGGAGCTGAAACCAATTTCCTTGGGGATCTCTCTCCAATTTTTCCGGGTGTTGTTTTTCTTTTTTTTTTTTTTTTTCCTAGAACTTCCACATTGTTCTGGGTCTTTCCCTGCAGAGGAAGGGCTGCCCTGGCCTTCAGGGGGGGTTGGTTTTGAGTTTTTTTCCTCTCTGCCTTGCAGGCTGGGGCAGAGATCTCCACAGTGAACCCGGAGCAGTACTCCAAACGCTTCAACGAATTTATCTCCAACATCCTGACATAGTCAACTCCAGCCTTCCAGGAGAAATGAAGAGGGGCTCTACTTCCAAACAGAGAATACAGCCTGTGACACTCAAACAGACACTGTAGCAGCATGTGGGGTGTGTGTGAGTGTGAGTGTTTGTGTGTGTGTGTGTGTGCAGGAGCTGAGTGTGTGGCACTGTGTGACTTCAAGAGAAAACTTTAATTCTAGGTGCACCCTCCAAGAGTCCACTTGACCCAGGTGGAAAAGTGGGGTTTTTATGTTAACAGAAGTGCCCAGATGTAGATTTGAGGGCTTTTTAAAAAGAAGAAAAGTGCATTGTTTCAGCACTGCTCTCTTTCTAATGACATTTCTCCTCTCTGAGCAAGAGAATCCCATAGGGATGGGAGAGGTGGCACTGTGGGAGAGGGGTCACTCCAGGTCACCTGCAGTGGGAGTGAAGCAGTGCCTGATCCCACAAACTACTACTTTTTTTTAATTTTATTTTATTTTTTAAATTGGACTGTCTTTACCAGAAAGACGTAGAAGCCCCTTTATTTCCCTCTTGGTAAGAATTGGAAGAGAAATAGCTCAGCATTTCAAGGAATGGAAAATTTTGCTCTGATAAGGAGGAGTTGCTGAACTTTAGGTAAATTCAGACTGGGACACTTTATGTTTTTGGGTTAATTTAAGTAAGAAAACCTTTTTTTTTTTTTTTTTTTTTGTAACTGCACTTGATTTACAAGAAAGACAAGGGAAATGAACATCTACCAAAGATGATCTCTTCAAAAGGTGTAACTGCTAGAACCTAAAAAAAAAAATAAATCAAAAATCAGTGTCAGAAGTAGGAGAGGCATTGCACAACCTCAGATTAATAATGTTTGGACCCATTGTGCTTTAAATTGGCCAACTCTGACGATTTCATAAAAGAAAAGAGAGGAAAAAAAACCAAAAAACCCAACTTTTTATAGCTGTAGGGATAGTATTTGAGTATTTGGAAGGTTTCCCTGTCACACCTTGGTCAGGAATTGCCCTGTCTCCTAGGCTGCAGCTTCCCCTCCCAGGTCTGCCAGTGTTAATCTAACTAATGTTCAGTCTTCCTCACTTGCCCAGTTTGCAACAGGTACTTGAATTTGTTTCCTGACAGAGGTTCTTGGCTTAGTTGGTTGCTTTTTTTTTTCTTTTTTTTCTTTTTTTTTTTTTTTTTTTTTTTAATGGCAATGTGACTTGCACACGAAGGAATTGGACTCACTGGGAGTGCTGGGACTGCAGAGCAAATCCCACTGCTCAGGAGGACTCAGGACTTGAGCTGTGCTGGGTTTTACTCCTCTCTGCTCCATCCCCCTCTCTCGAGCAACAGTCAAGGAGTGGAAATGTTTGAACACTTGCACCAGATTATTTCCCCCCCCCAACCCCTCCTTCCCAAGGAATTGGAACTGATTTGTGTGACTGAATAATGTCCTGTTTTGTCTCCAGAATGCTTGTAATATTTTTCACAGCCAAGCTTGTCAGACTTGCTTTGGGTTTTGTTAGCTCTGCTGCACAACAGTTACAGATCTTCTGGTTTTTTTGGGGTTTTTTTTTGTAAACTTTCGGGGTTATTTCTTTTTCTTTTGGGTTTTTGGTTGGTTTTTTTTTTCTGAGCAGGATTTAGCGTTTTGAACAAACCTCTTGCAGTTGAACCATGTTGCTTCTCTGCCTTGAAACTCTTTTCACCTATGCCTTTGTTTGGGGAATAAGCTGTCTGAATGTCTGTCCTGTGCTGCAACACGTGCTACAGTTTGCTCTGTGGAATTTTGGTCCTTTTGAGAGATAACTGGTGCTCATCACATCCTGGTCATTTCCTTAGACTAATGCCACCTCTGGTCTGGATTCTGAATGTGGGCTTGGGCTTTTTTTTTTTTTTCCTTCTTTTATTTTATTTTTTTTTTTCCTTTTTTCCTTTTCACACCCACATTCGTGATGTGAATCCCACTTGGAGGGGGGCAAAAAGGGGGCTCCAGCTTCAGCCCACAAGAGTGCACTGTAAATAGAGTCTTGAAGAAGTCAAAAATGAGTATTAGGGGTCAGGATACTGGGTATGAATATTTTTTATTTTGCTCATGGGTCATTCCCTTTGATGTGGGACAGATTTCTTCTGTAGGGTCCCTCCTCTGGGTGGTGTGGGGGCTGAACACCCCCTTGTCTGGGAGGCTGAAGACTCTCATGTCTTAAGGTGTGTAGCTGGAAAAGCCCCAAAAGCAATGCAGCTATGAGAATAATTAAAAAAACAAAAAAAAAAAAAAAAAAAGGGAGGACTTAGAGGGTATCATCAGCTTAGTTTTGTGGGCATTACCTTGGTTGCTTTTCTCTTAAAACAAGAAGCACTTAAGTTTACTGTCAATTAGCAATTAAACACCAATCACTTTTTATTCCTGACAGTTTTAAAAATCCACATTGAATCTGCAGCTTTGGCCTGGTAAGTTTGCTGTAATTTGGAGAAATGAGCTTGTACCTTTGAAACTGGTTAACTGTGTGTTTAAAAAAACAAAAAATAAGAAAAAGGGGGGAGGAAGAGTGAAACAAATTGGTGAACTGCAGATCCTGCACTGAGACACTACAAAAAAAAAAAAACAACCCAAAGAAAGTAGAATGAAGTTTGCAGAGCTTGGAGCTTCATTCCCTGAATTTCATGAACAGGAATGAATTAAAAATGCAGTTTTCCTGCATTCCTTGAGGAAGTCAGGACACTAAGGGCTTCAGAGCACTTAACTCTGATTTTCTTACTCCACTCCAACCAAACTCCTGCTGGGATCCAATTGGCTGCTCCTGGCTCCAGATAGGAAAAGCTCCATGAACTCCATTCCCCTCAGCACTTCCCCAATTCTGCCCCTTCTGTCAAGTTGCCATACTGTGTGTATTAAAGTAATTAAATGCAATTTTCTCACTTAATGATGTATTACCCAGGTATGTAACTTGGTTTAACAGAAGCATTTTGTATATTGTTTACATTTTGAGAGGTAGCATTATGGTTAAAAATGCTAATTTTTGTTTCTAGACAGTATTTTTATTACCAGAATAAGAAGTGAAGCTGCAAATATTTGTTTTTAAAAGGGACTTTTTTTTCTTTTATTTTTTGTTGTTTTGTTGTTGGGTTTTTTGTTCTGTTTGCTCCTTTTTTTTTTGTTTGGTTTTTTTTTTTTTTTTAAAATCTCCTTTTAGGTCACTTTTTTTTTTTTTTTTAACTGAAGTATTTAAAAAGCAAAACCCCAGCCCTTTCAGTTCTGGTTTTTACAACTGCTTGTGCTAGTTTGTTGTCTGTTTCTGGTGTGGATTTAGTTCTAGTTTTGCTGAATGTAGATATTTCTGTCTCTAGCATGTACCCTGCAGAACACTTTACACTGAAGTGCATTTGACTGAAAATTCCACCCCTCAGCTGGAAGAGCTCAGTAGGTAGGCAGATCCCTCACATCCTGCACAGGATTTTTCCAAGCAATTTCAGTGCAATTCTTTGGTCAACTGGAGTTTCCAAAAAAAAAAAAAAAAAAAAAAATATATATATATATATATATATATACACAAACCCCCCAAGATTATCAGTGCCCCAAGGAGGGAGGAGGAGCTGCAGGGTTGTTGGCTCAATTCCTGCCTGGCCTGAGGGTTTCTCTCTTGCCTGATTTGTCAGAATTTAAACCCAAAACTCCTTTGGGATGGTTCTTCCCCATGGAGAGAGCTCCTCCAGCACAGGGAGAAGGGGGAAAGGCAGAGCAGGGAGCTGCAGGTTGGGTGCTGCTCTGCTCCATGAACACCAGGGCTTGGGTCAGCCCTTACTGGGATGGGACTGGGAGGTACTGGGAAGCCCTCACCCTTTTTGGGGGGGTGTTGGGAAGCAGCAAGGAGTTTGCTGAGCCCAGGAAGCAGCTGTGGGATCCTTCCCTCTGCTCCCCTCCTGCTTTTAATTAATTAATCAAAGCTGTGATCATGAAGCTGAGCACAGGGGGGCTTGGGGAGGGGGCAGGAGGTGACTCCAGATTCCAGGTTGTGCTCCCCCATCCCAGACTCCAGGGGTTGGACTGGGTTATCCCCAGCAGCAGGAGCACTGAAACTTCCTTTTTCCTGGAGGAAAAGTCTTTGCTCTCCCCTCCCCAGCACTCCCACAGGTCCCATCCATGGGGACACAGCCCAGGAAAAGCAGGAATCCAGGATTTGTTGTAATTCCAGGCTGTTTGGGGGGCTTTGTCCTGACTTCCAGGGGCAGATCCCTCCCCTCCCAGGGACTCCTGGGCAGTCTTGTTGGGATTCCTCCCTCCACACTGCACCTTTCCACCTCCAGCTGGGACAGGTCTGTTCAGAAGCCAAGTTTGTGGCTCCTAAACTTGGTTTGCAACCCTGCAGAGAACCCCCCTGACACAGCTCCTTAAAACAGCTCCAAAAAAATCAGAAAAAACCCACAAAAAAAACCCCACAACCCAGCTCTCCCTTCCCCTCTGTGTCTTAATGCCCCATTTCAGGCTTTTCCCCCCATTTCTGCAGAGCCTTTCTCCAGTCTCCACAGCAGCCACTGCTGATTTTCCTTGCTCTTGGAAATCTCTTGGATTTTGTGTAACAGTGAAGGCAAAACTTGGGGAACCAAGTGCTGCTCACCCACCCTTTTTGAGTGGTTTGGGTTTCCAGCTCTCTGGTCCCTGCTGGGCTGCACAGTGCAGCTGGAGTTGTGTCAAGTGAGTGCATCACACACAGAAGGGTGGGCAGGGCTAATCAGTGCAACTGAAAAAACAGACAAAAAAAAAATGTGAATAAATTAAGTTTGAAACTGAAAAAAAAAAAAAAAACATTCTAGGTTTTTTTCACTGCTGTTTTTTAAATAGGAATTTTAAGTCCTCTGTGCTTGTCTGTTTGCTAGGAGCAGTTTGAGACACTGTTACTGTTTTGAAATGCATGCATGTTACCAGATGAGTCTCCAACCAGAGAAAAAAAAAATAAAATTAAAACTTTGTGTACATCTGTTCCTTCCTGCTCTCCTCTTTGAAGTGTTCCAGTGATCAGCTGGCACCCCCTGAGGGATGGGATTGCTCTCAGTCCCAGGTTACCCACAGCTGGAAGTAGCTTTTGTGGTAAAATTAAGGGGGTTTAAGGAAAAACTGATTTTATCAAGTCCTGGATATGAGAACAAAGTGGATTTGACAGCAAAAGGCAATGACCTGGGGTCAGATCCACTCAGAGGTCTGGGGATGAGTGGGGGTGGCTCAGAAAGGTAAAACTGCCAAAACCCAGGCTCCTCCTGAGGGTTTTAGTGAGGAGAAGTTAATCCCAAGTGTTCAGACTCGAGAAAAGCCAAGCTCACTATAATAATTTTATTTAAAAAAAAGGTTGCAGGCAGACTGAGCTGTGAGAGGAGCAGAGGTGCTGGGCTAATCCATGCGAGCCTTCAGGGTCCTGGTGGTGATCTTGTCTTTCTCACTGCAGGGAGGGAAAAGCAAGCAGAGTGTTAGGAATCTGTGTTTAATGTTTCCATACAGCTTCTCCCTTCCTTGGGAAGCAGCAGGGTGCAGAGGGAAGGTGTTTCCCAAGGCACATCCTGACCCAGCAGCTCCAGGGAAACAGCACCAAGAGCAAAAGAAACTGCTTCAGAAATCAGCCTGGAAGCTTAACCCTGAACCCACCCTACAAGAGCAGCCTCTTGGCCAGTGCTGCCCCTGTGTGAGGAGTCACATTCCCTAAATCCTGAGGGGAACCCAGCAAGGAATCCCCGTGCAGCAAGAAGCTGACTCCAAGATTTTCCAAAGCTTCTGCAACAGCCCTGAGGAAGAAACCACTGAGAATGGAGAAGCCATTGCCAAGGACACTGCTGGGGGGCAGCAGGATTTGGGGTACCCTGTTACCCAACCCCTTAACTGACTCTGAGAGCTGGTTCAGTTCTCCCTCTGTTCTGCAGGGGCAGGGAGCAGCACTCACATGATGTGGACCACCACCCCCATCCCAGATATGGCATCTCTGTCCACTGCATTCAGCATGGCCTGGGAGATGGTTTCAAAGAGGTGTTCAGGTTCCTGAGGGACAGAAAGCATTTTAATTGGTGCAAAAATTGAACAAAAGGCAGAGTTCCAACCCCAAAGATGCTTCAAGCTTTCCCCTGCAGCCTGCTCTAAGCTGCAGCCTCTTTGTTCTCCTTCTGGAAGTTCCCAAGGACCAAAGGTTTCCATCCCAAGCACCCAGGGAGCAGCAGGAGGTTGGGCCCAGGAGTCAGGGCTGAGCCTGGGCACCCCACTCACCATGTTGGGCTCCCAGAGGGACTCACACATTCCATACATCTGCTCCGAGCAGGTGCCACTGACCACGAAGTCATCGGTTATCATGGGGCAGCCAATGAGGTCCAGGGAGCAGACAAAAGGTTCGTGTGTTACAGGGTCCAGCCCAGCAATAACTGGTTCTGTGTAGTAAGGTCCAAACCTGGAGAGAACACCCCAGCAGTCCAACCACCCGGATGCAGCTCCACATCCCCCCCCAGAAGGGAAATATTCCATGTTTTTGGGGGGTGACCCTTTGGCTGCAGCTATCTCCAGGGATGGAGAATCCACCCCTTCCCTGGGCAGCCCATTCCAATGCCTGATCACCCTCTCTGCAAAGAATTTCTTCCTAATATCCAACCTAAACCTCCCCTGGCAGAGCTTTGGCTCTGCCAGGGGAGGTTTAGGTTGGATATTAGGAAAAAATTCTTAAGATCATGGCTTCTTGTCTTGCTGAGAGTTGCCTGGGAGCAGAGCCCGACCCCCCCTGGCTCCAACCTCCTTTCAGGGAGTTGTAGAGAGTGATGAGGTCTCCCCTGAGCCTCCTCTTCTCCAGCCTCAACACCCCCAGCTTCCTCAGCCCTTCCTCACAGGAATTCTGCTGGATCCCTTCACCTCCTTTGGGCCTCCATCTCCTTCCTGATTTTTGGGGCCCAGAACTGGACACAGGACTCAAGCTGTGGCCTCCTCAGGGGCAGAATCCCTTCCCTGGGCCTGCTGGCCACACTCTTCCTCAGCCAGGATTCCATTGGGATTCTTGGCCACCTGGGCACACTGCTGGCTCCTGGTCACCTTCCAGGTCCCTCTCTGCCACTCTGTGCCCCATGGAGCTCCCCATGGGGTTGTTGTGGCCAAAATTCGGGACCTGGCACTTGGAATGTTGAACCTCATCCCCTTGGGATCATCCCAACTCTCCAACCTCCTTTCAGGGAGTTGTAGAGAGTGATGAGGTCTCCCCTGAGCCTCCTCTTCTCCAGCCTCAACACCCCCAGCTCCCTCAGCCCTTCCTCACAGGACTTGTGCTGGATCCCTTCCCAGCCTCCTTGCTCTTCTCTGGACCTGCTCCAGCACCTCAAGCTCCTTCCTGAGCTGAGGGGCCCAGAACTGGACACAGGACTCAAGCTGTGGCCTCCCCAGGGCTGAGCACAGGGGCAGAATCCCTTCCCTGGCCACAACACCCACAGATTTTCAACATCCACAGACTGCAGGACAACTTTTGTCACCAGACTGCAGCCTCCTCACACCGTGCCACAAGCAGGCACCACAGGAGCCCTCCAGAACCAGAGCAACAACCCCAAACTCCCCCGACCCCCGAGCAGTGGCTCTGTTTTTGGGGCATTACCTCCTCTCGTAGAGCAGATTGGAAACCATGCTCATGAAAGTCTGAGGTTTGATCTGTCTGCCTTCCTTCAGCTCGTAGAGGTTCAGCCTGAACTTCAGCCTCTGGGCACTGCACGGGAGAGGAATCAGCATTAAACCAGAACCAAATTCCTTTTCATTTTCCCCAGACCCAGATTCTCCTGCTCCTCTCCATCACCTGATGGGGCAGGGGGCTCTCCAGCTGCACCCCCTTTATACCTGAAGTTATTAAGTCCCAGCAGTGATGTGACCTTAAATTAAATTATTAAACATTTGTATTTATTATTAAATATTAAATTGAAGTATAATTTCACCCCAAAAATTCCCAGAGAAGGAAAACCCAGAGAAGGAGCAGAGCAGCAGCTCCAGGCATGACCAGACCCTGATGGATGCCCCACTCGGGCTGTGGGGTGAGCAGGGGGTGGGAGCGGGCAGGGTTCCGACTTACACGGTCTGCACGTCGGTGGCGAGCCCCGCCAGCCCGATGTACAACCTCTGTCCCATCGGGAATATCTTCTGGAAATCCGTGGTCACCGTCTGAGCTTGGATCCCGAACCGCCGGTCCGCGGCGATGGCCACGCAGTTCTTCCCCTTCATGGCCATGACGGCCCCGCCGTTATAGGACATAATAGACTGGGAGAGACACGGAGGAGCTCCCGGGACCGCCGGTGCTGCCGGGACCTCCGGTGCTGCCGGGACCGCCGGTGCTGCCGGGACCTCCGGTGCTGCCGGGACCGCCGGTGCTGCCGGGACCTCCGGTGCTGCCGGGACCGCCGGTGCTGCCGGGACCTCCGGTGCTGCCGGGACCGCCGGTACCGCGGGCCGTGCGGTGCCTCCCGCACCGGGAGGAATGACTTAGCCTCCCACCCCGCGATGTTACCCGCTCGGCCGGACCATCCCCGCTCTCCCTGTGCTTTTCGGGCTGAATTTTCCCATTTCTGGGCTTCACATTTTCCCGTTTTCTGGGATGCGCGATGCTCGCGGCCGCTGCTTCCCGCCCGGTCTGTGCGAAGGCCCCAGGGACCCACCCGCCATCCCCCCCGGCCTCAGCTCCTCCCCGGTACCCCCCAACCCTCCCGTCCCCTCCGTGCCGGCCCCGCGGGGTCCCGTTCTCACCATGGCTGCGGCTTCACTGACCCCGCCAGGCCCCGCACCACCGGCCCCACCGCGCCGCTGAGCCCGCCCCCGCGCTCCTCCCATTGGCTGCCGCCCCCGCCCTGCGTCGAAACGCGGCTCGCTATTGGCGGAGGGGTCGGAGCTGATTGGCTGAGGAGGAGGAGAAGGGGAAAGGGGAGGGGCGAGGGGGAGGGGGGAAAATGAAGAGTCATGGCGAGCGCGAGCGGGGCATGGCGGGACTGCGCGCGACGAGGGGCGTGGCTTAGCGCGGGGGGCGGGGCCATGAACGGGAGGTGGGCGGGGCGTGTGGGTAGTGGGCGGGGCGTGAGTAGCAATGGGCGGGGCGTGTCTGAGAGTGGGCGGGGCGTGTGAGAGAATGGGCGGCGCGTATATGGGAGTGGGTGGGGCTTGAGCAATAACGGGCGGGGCGTGTGGGGGAATGGGCGGGGCGTATGTGGGAGTGGGCGGGGCGGGGCTAAAAGTGGGCGGAGCGTGTGGGACAGTGGGCGGGGCGTATGAGGGTGTGGCCTGGGGGCCATGGCAGAGCTGGGGACACGGGGAGGGACAGCGCGGAGGAGGCAAGAGGAAGAGTGACCCAAAGTTGGGTGAATTCAACTGAAAACTCCCCAGAAAGCCTCCTGCAGCACCCCCTGAGGGGTTTTGGACCTCGGGGGGACAAAACCCTGAACTGAGGAATTGAAAAAAAAGCACAAAATAACTCTTTGGAAAGCGCCAGTGACGTCACTGTGTGATGTCATTGTGTGATGTCACTGTGTGACGTCACTCTGTGATGTCACACCCAAGCAGGGGGGCCCGGCAGACGCTGGCAGGGAAGGGCCTGGAGATGCTGCAGGGAGCAACAGAAAAGGGAATTTTCCCTCTCTGCAGCTCTGGATTTCCTTCCCCATCCCCGCTTCCCGGCTCTGGGGGAGATGGGATTAAATTGTTTAATTTTAGGGCAGTGATGTCGTGCCAAGGGAAGGAGAATCCCGATGTTTGGAAACTCTCAAGCACCCCCTGCCTGGGTCTGACGAAACCACTCAGGGAACCCCAGAGGCCCAGCCCGGCCCCTGCCAGCTGAGTTTTGAGGTTTTGAGGTTTTAAAACGTTTTCCATTACAAATCTCGTCGGGATGAAGTCAGAGGCTGCGTTTTTTCGGGCTGCAGCAGGGGGGAGGTGGAGCAGCCAGGAAGGAGCAGGGCCAGGGGCAGATTTGGGCTGTCCCGGGGGGCACTTTGGGGTTCTGGGTTTTGGGGAACAGCAGGGATGGTCCTGGCACAGCTTTGTGCCCCGCACCTGAACGTTCACATCCTGATTCCTGCCATGAAAACACAACCAGGGCGGGCAGGGGAACAGAAACAGATTTTACAAGATTTTTTTAGAAGAGGGGGGAACCTGAGCGAGGCAGGGGTTGGGCTTCCTTTGGCTTTTGTTTCTTTTTAAGGCAAAATGCAGCCTCTGGGCAGAAGCAGCTCAAGTCTGCTCCCTTTTTAAGGTCCCCCCCTTTTTGCCCAGGGGAGAAACTGGTGCGGGGGGGACCCGGGCTGGGCTGGGCTGGTTCTGCTGCACTCCGGGGGCTTTTTGGATCCTTGTAGGGATCTGAGAGCACCGGGGACACATCCTGCTCCTTTCTCACCTCCTCCCCCTTCAGCTCAGCCCGGTCCTGAGGAGGAGGGGGAGCAGGAAAAGCCCCACCGAGCTCTTGCGCTCCTCTTTACACCGCGACAAACCAGCTCGGGGGTGGGGACCGGGCACCTCCTCTTACCGCGAGCATCCTCGGCTGTTCCTGGGTGAAAAAAAAAAAATAAAAAGGTGAAAAAAAAAAGCAAAAGGGGGAGGAAAAGAGGTGTCCCCGTCCCTGGGTGGGCTCGAACCACCAACCTTTCGGTTAACAGCCGAACGCGCTAACCGATTGCGCCACAGAGACCGCGCTGCCCGGCGGAGCCGCGGCCGCCGCACTCACCCGGAGCCTTCCCGGGAGCGGCCGCGGGGCTGCGAGCACCGGGACGCGGAGGGGGGATCCGTGGGGGTTTTAATTTTTTTTTTTTGGTTTAATTCATGAATATCACGGCTGAAAACCGCGCGGACCCACCCAAGGGAACAGCGCTCGGGCCGCACCCACGCAGGAGCCGTGGGGACTCCCGGGAGGGAGGGGGGAGCGGACACGCGCGGGCTGCCCGCACCCACCGGGAGAACCCCGCACCCTGCCCCCTCCCCTCCGAGCGGGTCGGAACCGCCGTCACGGAGCCTCAGCCCAGGAGGGAAAGCGGAGCCAGGAGCCCGCCCGCCCCCCGGCCTTCCCGTTCCCTTCTCTTCCATTTCTTTCCCGCTTTTTCCTCCCCTCCGTTCTTCCCTTTTATTCCTGCCTTTTTTTTTTTTCCCCCTCCTTCTTTTCCTTTTCCTTTCTTGCCTTTTTTCTTTCCCTTTTCCTTTTTTCCCCCCCTTTTCCGTTTTTCCCTTTCTTTCTCTAGTTTCCCTCTATTTTTCTTCCCCATTCGGGGCCGAAAATGTCCCCAGAGCTGGTTGAGGGGTCCCGGGACTCCACCCGGTGATCGGGGCACACGGAGACCCGGCGGGGAGCGGAACAGCGCTGCCACCGGAGCACCTCGGTACCGGTTCGGATTTTGGGCTCATTTCAGCAGCTTTTAGGGCGCTCTCCTTTCCTCGGGGGGCTGAGGGGGTCGCGGGGGGGGGCGAGGGTCGCGGCAGCAGCCGAGGTACCCGGGGACCGTCGGGGAGAGGCGGAGCGGAGGAAGGGCCAGAGGGGGGGACCCAATCTCGGCCCCTCACTCCCCTCCTCCGCAACACCCCAAAGGAATGAGGTCACGTGAGGCTGGGCGGGGCCTGGCAGCGGCTGGAGGAGGGAAAAAAATTAAAAAAAAAAAAAAGAGGAAAAAAAAAATTAAAAAAAAAAAAGGAGGAGGAAGGAGGGAAAAAAAAAAAAAAAAAGAAAGAAAGAAAGAGAGAAAAAAAATTAAAAAAAAAAAAAAAACGAGGGAGAGAAAAAAAAAAAAAAGGCCCCCGGCCGCAGCGCCGAGCCGAACCGAGCCGCGCCGACCGGCGGGAGCGGAGGGGCGGCCGCGGGGCCGCCGCTGCCGCCGCCACCAGGTAGGGACGCGGTCCCGGGCCCCCCCCTCCGCCTCCGGGCCCCGCCGCCGGGCCCCCCCCGCGCCCTTTTCTCTCCGCGCTCAAGATGGCCGATGGCCGCCGCCTCCCCCCGCTTTGTGCTTGGCCCCGCTCCTGCCCGGGGGGGTGGGGGGTGTGTGCCGTGACCCCCCCCTTCCACGGCGGGCCCAGGCCGGGGGCTACGGGACCGTGACAGCCCCGGTCCCCGCCGCCATCCCCCCGCAGCCGGGGCGTTGGGGAGCGGGACAGCGCGGTACGGGCGGGGGGGGACGCGGCGGGAGCCCCCCCGGCCCCCGGGGTGCGGTGTCAGGCGGCCCCCGAGTACAAAGGGCTGCGGGGCACCGGGAACCCCCCGGTTTTACCGGGGCTGCCCCACCCCCGGCCCAAATCGTGTGTGTGTCCCCCCCCAAAGGTGAAGCGGGAGCTGCCCGCAGCGGCGGGAGGGGGGGGATCGCCCGCAAGGCTGCAGCCGGGGACCCCCGGGCTCATTGCGGGGACACGCGTGTGTCCGGCGTGTGTCCGTGGCGGTGCCAGGCGGGTGTCACGCACGGTGTGGGCACGTCCCGCCGCGGGAACGGGGACGGGAGTGTGTGCGTGTGTCCTTGTGTGGACGTGGGTGTGTGGACACGCGTGTCCGTGCCCTCCCCACGGTCCGTGTCCCCCCCTCGCTGTTCCGTTCCTCGATACCCGCAGCCCGAAAGGGGCGGGGGGGTCCCGGCGGGCGCTGTCGGGAGGTCCCGCGGGTTTCACGCTCCGGCGCCTTTTTGTCGCGTTCCCCCTGCGTGGGGGCCCGTGGCGAGCGGGCGGGCGGGCGGGCAGTGCCGGGGGGAACCGTCCCGGTTTATTTCCCGGTCGCTGGTGGCCGTGGGTCTCACGGGGAGGGGGACAGCCGGTCGGGTCCAAGTTACCGGTGACTTTGAAATGTCCTTCCCCACCCGTGCCCGATCAGGGGGGGAATTTGGGGAGCAGGGGTGGGGGGTACAGTGCCGGGCCACCGCCCAGGGAGACAAAAGACCCCGAAAGTCGGGGCCGGGCCGGGGATGCGGGCGGCGGGACCGGAGCATCTGGAGGGACGGGGCGGCCCCGAGGGCTCCGGTGGGGCCGGTGCTGCCACCGGCTCCGGTGCTCGGGGGGAGGGTGCGGGGGCTTTGTCCTCCCCCGCGGCAGGAAATCGCCGTTGTTATCACCCGGTTTATTAGAACCGGTTTGCGCCAGTGGCTCAAGCTCCCCCCTCCCGCGGAGACCCGGGGCCGCCATTGGCGGCTGCCAGCACCAAAAAAAGCAGCAAAATCCACTCAAAATGCATCCGTGGGTCCTGAGGCCCGGTGTGGGCAGCCGGTGCTCTCCCGCGGGGGTCGGTGCGGGAGCCCGGGGATGGAGACCGCGGCCCCCCCCAGGGATTCTCCTGGCCGGGAGGAGCCCGGCAGTGGCCCCCCCGTCACCCGTGGGCACCTGCCCGGCGACAACAAAGTGCGGAGCATCCCGGGGTGCCCGTCGGGGGGCTGGGGCTTCCCAACCCCCCCGGGCATCCCCGGGAACCCTCTCTGCACGGAGACCCTGGGGCTCGGCTTGACCCTGCCCGGAGGTGTCCATCCCCGTGGTGTCCATCCCTGTCCCCGTGGTGTCCCCATCCCCGTCCCCGTGTCCAGGGGTGCAGGTGTGTGGATGTAGGGGCTGTGTGTGTGTGTGTGTGTGTGTGTGTGTACACACACCCGTGTGTGTGTCTCCCTGGGTGGGGGGGGTGTGGGTGCGTTCGGGTGTTGCTGTCGGCGCGCCCTGGCGCTGCCGTCGCGCCCACGCTCATTTACACAAGCCCAGGGTTTCTTCTCCCCCTCGGATGGTTGTAATAATATCCTGGCTCCTCTCCAAGTATCGGCGTTGCCATGGAAACAATAAAACTGCAGCGATTTCGGGCCCCGGCTCCACCATCTCCCATTGTAACCGTGGAGCGGGCAGGCAGCGGTTCCCCCCGTGTCCCCAACACCCCGTGTTTGGGGGGGTGGGTGCTGCCTGTACCCCCCGTGCACCCTTTGGCCGTGCCCACCCCTGGGTGCAGGTGCCGTGGGTGCTCCTGGCCGTGGGCAAGTGGCCAACACCGGGCTCGGGGGTTTCTATAGTAACGGGGAGGTGGTGGCTGAAAATGCCTTTTCCATGGAACCAAACAAAAATACACCTCGTGTGTCTGTGTGTGTGTGTGTTTGTGTGTGTGTCTGTGTGTGTGTGTCTGTGTGTGTGTGTGTTTGTGTGTGTGTGTGTCTGTGTGTGTGTCTGTGTGTGTGTGTGTTTGTGTGTGTGTCTGTGTGTGTGTGTCTGTGTGTGTGTCTGTGTGTGTGTCTGAGTGTGTCTGTGTGTGTGTCTGTGTGTCTGTGTCTGTGTGTCTGAGTGTGTGTCTGTGTGTCTGAGTGTGTCTGTGTGTCTGTGTGTGCCTGTGTGTGTGTCTGAGTGTGTGTCTGTGTCTGTGTGTCTGTGTGTGTCTGTGTGTCTGTGTGTGTGTGTCTGTGTGTCTGTGTGTCTGTGTGTGACAGACGTGTCCCCACTCAGAGGTGACTCGGCATGGTGGGGACCCACTTGGGGACCCCCAGGAAGATGCAAACGTCAGGCAAAGGGCAGTGCCCGGGGCTGCAGTGCCCGGGGGTGCACGGGGAGGTGTGTAGGGCGCTGCTCACACCCCCAGGTCCCACCCTTGCCATTAAAGGTGATCCCGGGTGTTTCCCCTGCAGGGAGGATCCGCCGCGGGGCTGCTCCAAAATGCACAGAACCACCAGGATAAAGATCACGGAGCTCAACCCCCACCTGATGTGTGCCCTGTGCGGTGGTTACTTCATAGACGCCACCACCATCGTGGAGTGTCTGCACTCCTGTGAGTGTCCCGGGGGTACCCCGAGCCCTGGGGGGGTGCCCGTGCTGCACTGAGCCCCCCCTCGCCCCCCCTTCAGTGCCCAACCCCATCCCACATCGGGATTTGCTCCCCCGTGGAGCTGTGGGGTCGGGGATGGGGCTGGATCAGGGAAAAGGGGAAGGGGTCCTGACCCTGAGCTGGTGTGGGGTGCTCTGCTGGGATGACAGAGGGGTTCTGTCCCCCTGGTCTGTCTGTCCCCCTGGTCTGTCTGTCCCCCTGGTCTGTCTGTCTGTCTGTCTGTCTGTCTGTCTGCTCACACCTCCTCTCTCCCCCCAGTCTGCAAAACCTGCATCGTGCGCTACCTGGAGACCAACAAGTACTGCCCCATGTGTGATGTCCAAGTGCACAAAACCAGGCCCCTCCTCAGCATCAGGTGAGGTTTTGGGGTTTTTTTTTTGGGGGGGTTCCCCTGTGTGGCACTGAGCCCCAGCCCCGTGGAGCCTCTGCCTGCTTTGGGGTGCAGCCCTGAGCACCCCAAGAGGAGGGGGAGTGGGGCTCCATGGGGCAGCTGAGCAGGGAAAATTTGCTCTGGCAGCACAAAACTGCTCCTCACCCCACAGAGGGGGGATTTGGGGTGTTTTCTGAGGGGAAAGGGGATGGTGGGAAACACCACTTGGAGGGGACAGAACCAGGAGGAAGCTGGGGGGGTGGCACCTGAACCTGGGACCGGCTGTGCTTGGTAACTCCTGGTTCTGTCCCTCGTGGGGACAGGGCTGTGGCCCTCAGGGGACACTGAGGTGGCAGCACAGGGTGAAGGTGGCAGTGGTGGCTTCTTGCTGGCTCTACCCTGGCCCCGTGTCTGGCCGGGGAAAACCAGACACATCCCACATCAGCTGTGGGGTTGGCTTTGCAGGTGGTTGGCATAGAAACCAGGAGAGGCTGCAATACATCACTCGGCAATTTTTTTTTTTATATCCTCCTTTTTATTTATTTTTTTTTTTTAGCCTCTTCCATATAAATCCGTTCCTGTAGTAACACTTTTTTCTGCCTTTTTTTTTTTTTTTTTTTAACTTTTTTTTTTTTTCCCTGGTTCACTATGAAGTATTTACACTCTGGCTCCCACAGCTCCCTTGCCAGAACCTCCCTGCCTGGCTCCACACCCAGCACCACTCTCACCAACCACGGAGCCTTCACATCCCCCGTGGGGCTGGAGGGGGGAAAATACGGGGCAGGTGTGGGGAGAAGTGCCAGGAGCCTGACCCAGATGTGGTGCCATAGAAAATCCTGACTTTTCTGTCCCTTTTTCTTCCCAAACCAAAACCCAGGGGGGTGCTGAGGGTGCTGCCCCCCTGCCCCCCCCCCCCACCGAGCTCCCTGGGTTTGACTCCTGCAATTAAGATGCCAATCAAGCAGCTGAGGCAGCTTTTTCATTAGCTTGCTGTAAATTAGAAAGCAAATTCTCTGGGTATGTATTATAAATAAAATCCCAGCGGGGCCTCGTGAACCAGAGTGACATCACCAAGGAATTAGGGATGAAAGGCACAGCCAGGGCTAAAAATAATAGAGGGTACAGTCATTTGTTTTTCTGTAAAATAAAGGCCTCACCAGTAAGATGGAAATAATTGCAGATATAATTTCGTTTTCACCAGGCCCACTGCTCTTGCTCTTGAGACTTTTTTTTCTTTTCAAATTCGGCTGAGCTGCTGCTTTTAAATTGTGCAGATTCCCTCCCTGCCCCAGTCCCTCCCAGTCCCAGCCCCTTCCTGTCCCAGTCCCAGTCCCAGTCCCAGTCCCAGTCCCAGTCCCAGTCCCAGTCCCTCCCTGTCCCAGCCCCATCCTCTCCCAACCCCTCCCTGTCCCAGTCCCAGTCCCAGTCCCAGTCCCAGTCCCAGTCCCAGTCCCTCCCTGTCCCAGTCCCTCCCAGTCCCAGCCCCACCTTGTCCCAGTCCCTCCCAGTCCCAGTCCCTCCCAGTCCCAGCCCCCAGCTGAATCCCATTCCAGGCTTGGTGCTGCAGATGGGATTTGAGCTTCCCCAGTTCCTGGAGTGCTCTGGTCCTGCCCTGAGCTGGGCACATTCAGGGACTTTGTTGCTCTGTGTGTGAGGCCGGGGGTGCTGGGCTGCCCTCAGCTGCAGCCAAGTCCTGAATTAAATGAGATGGAAATTAAAACTTCCAGAAACCTTCCCTGATCTGGGGTTATTAAGTTCTCCCTCTGTTTTTCCAATTGTTTTGACTACTGAAACAGATCCTGGCCCTACAGTCCTGCTGTCACCATCCTGAGCTATTATAAAGATTTTTTTTAAGTCTTTTTCTTCCTTTTTTTCCCCGAGTTAACCCTTTGTGGTGAGCACTGCCAGCCATGGGATGGGGAGCTGGGATGAGGAGGGGCTTGGAGCTGCCCAGGGCACTTCCAAAGCCCCCATCCAGATGATTCCTCTCTTTTCTTTTTTTCTTTTTTTTTTTTCTTTTTCCCTCCAGGTCAGACAAAACCCTGCAGGACATTGTGTACAAACTGGTCCCAGGACTTTTCAAAGGTACAGCCATGGGCTCCCTGCATCCTGGAGGAGCAACCAGGAGGGAGCTCGGGGGGCCCAGGGCTTTCCCTTTTTTGCTCCCCTCGTGGCACCCGGGTGGGATTTTTCCCCCTTCCTCACCCTCCTCCTCCTCCTCCTCCCTTCTCCCCCAGATGAGATGAAGAGGCGACGCGACTTCTACGCCGCGTACCCCGTGGCAGAGGGTGAGTGGGAGCCCCAGGGACCCCCCCCCGGCCCCGACCCCCTCCCCCAGCTCAGCCTCTCCCTCCCTCTGCCCCCCCAGTTCCCAACGGCTCCAACGAGGATCGGGGGGAGGTCTCGGAGCAGGAGAAAGGGAACCTGGCAGATGATGAGATCGTCAGCCTGTCCATTGAGTTCTATGAAGGATCCAGGTACCTGCCTGGGTTTGGGGGGGTGGGAATGAACTCCTCCCCTCCCCACCTGGGTTTTTGGGGTGGGAATAAACTCTCCCCCCCTCCTCACCTGGGTTTTTGGGGTGGGAATAAACTCCCCCCCTCCTCACCTGGGTTTTGGGGTGGGAATAAACTCTCCCCCCCCTCCCCACCTGAGTTTTTGGGGTGGGAATAAACTCCTCCCCTCCCTACCTGGGTTTTTGGGGGGTGGGAATAAACTCTCCCCCCCCTCCTCACCTGGGTTTTTGGGGTGGGAATAAACTCTTCCCCCCTCCTCACCTGGATTTTTGGGGTGGGAATAAACTCTTCCCCCCTCCTCACCTGGGTTTTTGGGGTGGGAATAAACTCTCCCCCCCCTCCTCACCTGGGTTTTTGGGGTGGGAATAAACTCTTCCCCCCTCCTCACCTGGGTTTTTGGGGTGGGAATAAACTCTCCCCCCCCTCCTCACCTGGGTTTTTGGGGTGGGAATAAGCTCCCCATCTGGGTTTGGGGGGTGGGAATAAACTCCCCCCCCTCCCCACCTGGGTTTTTGGGGTGGGAGTAAACTCCCCACCTCCCCTACCTGGGTTTTTGGGGGGTGGTAATGAACTCACACCTCCCCTCCCTGGGTTTGGGGGGTGGGAATAAATTCCCCCCCTCCCCACCTGCTCTGGAGGTGGAGCTGGGAGGTGATGGCTCAGCCCTTGCTGAGGGCTCAGCATCTCCCAGGGTGCTGGAATGGGCAGGGAGCACCCAAACCCCATCTGACCCCCCTCTTACCCCCCTCTTGCTATGGCAATGGGGTCCCTGCATGGCCGTGTCCCTGCTGCATCCAAGGATGTCCCCGGCATCCTCTGGAAATGCTCTGGATTGGAAATGCAGCAGCTTGGGCACGGGCATGGGCAGGGGTGGCCAAGCAGGAGTTCCCCCCCCTGGATGGACCTTCTGGTGGGTTATTTGCTCACTCCCCCTTTTTTTATTCCTCCACCAACTTTCTCCCCTGTCTGCTTCCCTCCCCCCAGAGAGGAGAAAAAAGGAACCCTGGAGAACGGGGACCTGGAGAAGGACAAGGTGAGTTTGGGGGGGGCCGGGGCACCGCGAGCTCCGTGTCCAGCAGCCTCCGGGGCTTTTTTTGGGGGGGATATGGGGGGGAACGGGCAGGAGGACACCCCCAAGCTGCCTTCTGATGGAGGTGGGAACTTCCCATTAACTGCCTGGCGGGCTCTCAGCAACGCCTCTCCCCCCGGCCCCCTCCTCCTGCTGCACCCCCAGAAGAACGGGGTGAGGTTCCTGCGCTGCCCCGCGGCCATGACCGTCATGCACCTGGCCAAGTTCCTCCGGAACAAGATGGACGTGCCCAGCAAGTACAAGGTGAGGTTCTGACCCACTTCTGCTCGGGGATCTTTAGGGGGGGCTCACTGGGTCTCTCCTGTCTTGTGTCCCCTGCTGGAAGTGCATCCCCAGCTCCCGGATTGCCTGGGATTCCCTATGGGCGGGTTGGGTGCCGGATCCGACCCTTCCTGGGGGGGTGTTGGGTGTGAGCTTGGGATTTGCTCCAAGTTCTGGTGAGGGAGGTGCTGGGAGCTGTGGGAGAGGGGCTGGGGGGACAGCAAAACCCCAGGGGTGGCTCTGGGGGGGGCAGCAAAGCCCCAGGGGGGGTTCTGGAGGGGCTGGGGGGACAGCAAAACCCCAGGGGTGTCCCTAGGAGAGGTGTTGGGGGGACAGCAAAGCCCCAAAGGTGGCTCTGGAGGGGCTGGGGGGGCCAGCAAAGATCCAAGGGGGTCTCTGGGGGGGCAGCAAAGCCCCAGGGGGGGTTCTGGGGGCTCTGGGGGGACAGCAAAGCCCCAGGGGTGGGTCTGGGGGGCTGGGAAAACCCCAGGAGTGGTTCTGGAGGGACTGGGGAGACAGCAAAGCCCCAAAGGTGGGTCTGGGGGGACAGCAAAGCCCCAGGGGGGGTTCTGGGGGCTTTGGGGGGACAGCAAAGCCCCAGAGGTGGCTCTGGAGGGACAGGGGGGACAGCAAAGCCCCAGGGGTGTCCCTAGGAGAGGTGTTGGGGGGACAGCAAAATGCCAGGGGGGGGTCTGGGGGGACAGCAGAGCCCCAAAGGTGGCTCTGGGGAGTCTGGGGGGACAGCAAAGCTTCAAGGGGGTGTCTAGGGGGACAGCAAAGCCCCAGGGGGGGCTCTGGGGGGCTCTGGGCCCTGACCTCACCCCCTTGGTGCCAGGTTGAAGTCCTGTATGAAGATGAGCCCCTGAAGGAGTATTACACCCTGATGGACATCACTTACATCTACCCCTGGAGGAGGGTAAGAGCTGCACCCCCCCTGCCATGGGTGCTGGGAGCAAAGGGCAGAGGTGCTGGGGTTCAGGGGAGGCATGAGAAAAAGGTTTAAAATTAAACTGAAAATTAAAAATTAAAATTAAGCTTAAAAATTTAAAAATTAAAAATTAAATTTAAAATTAAATGTAAAATTTAAAAACTGAAAAACCAGAGAGCTCAGGAATGGGAGGATTTTAATACCGAAGGAGCCCCAAATTGTAGAATTTTAAACCTGAAGAATTTTAAACCTGAAGCATTTTAAAACTGGGGAACTTAAGTACTGAAAAACATAAGGATTTTAAAAAAAAAATTATTTGAAAAGCTTAAAAACTGCAGAGCTGCAGCACTTCAGCAAAAGCCACCCGGCTGCCTCCTCCCCCCCAAAAGGTTTGGGGAGGATTTTCCCTTTTCTGCCAGAGCAGGGGAGGGGAGTGGGGGGGGGGGAACCGCGTCCACGGGTGTTCGGTACCGATCCGTGGGGTGCCGGGAGCCACGAGCCCTCCCCTTTCCCCCCCCCCAGACGGGTCCCCTGCCCCTCAAGTACCGCGTCCTTCCCGCCTGCAAACGCCTGAAGCTCTCCCAGCCCCGCACCCCCGACGGCACCAGCGGAGCCTCCGAGTGCGACTCGGGCAGCGACAAAGCCCGGAGCCCCGCAACGCTGCCCGCAACCTCCTCCTCCCTGCCCAGTCCCGGGACTCCGTCCCAAGGTTCGCCCGGTTCCGGTACCGGTCCCGCCCTCAACGGGACCTCGAACTGCCACCCCCTGCCCCCCGCGGCCACCAACCGGGGCCGCAAAACGACTCTGAACGGCAGCACCTCCCTGACCTAAAGCACCGCGGTGCGGGGTGCGGGGGGGGCTGCGGCGCTATAAATATTATATATAGACAGCTATAAATATTCTGTGTACATAGGGAGAAAAAAAAAAATAATAATTATACATACTTATTTTCTATCGATCGACCAGATTAATTTAAAATGCAAAGGAAGACACATAAAGGTGGGTTTGGGATGGGTTTTTTTCATGTTTTTTTTTTTTTTTTTTGGTGTTGTTTTGTCTTTTGGGGGCTTTTTTTGTGTTGTTTTGTCTTTGTTATCTTTTTTTGGTGTTGTTTGTGGGGGTTTTTTTTGTTTGGGTTTTTTTTGTTGTTTCTTGCTTTTTTAATTTTTATTTTTGTCAGTTGGCTTTTTTTTTCATTTTTAATTTTTGTTTGTTTTTTGATTTTTGTCAGCTTTTGAAAAAAATTTTTTGTGAGTTTGTTTTTTGATTTCTTTATTTTTATTTTTGGTTTTTTGATTTTTGATTTTCATTTTTGTCAGTTTGGTTTTTTGATTTTTGATTTTTATTTTTGTTTTTTGATTTTTATTTTTCTTATTTTTTATTTTTATTTTTGTCAGTTTGGTTTTTTGACTTTTGATTTTTTTTTTTTTTTATTTTTATTTTTGGTTTTTTGAATTTTGATTTTTATTTTTGCCAGTTTGTTTTTTTGATTTTTTGATTTTTATTTTTGCAAGTTTATTCTTTTTAATTTTTATTTCTATTTTTGTGTTTTTTATTTTTGATTTTTATTTTTGTCAGTCTGTTTTTTTGATTTTTGATTTTTATTTTTGCAAGTTTATTCTTTTTAATTTTTATTTTTGATTTTTAGTTTTGTCCGTTTGTTTTTTTTTTATTTTTTTATTTTTGTGAGGTTTTTTTTTTTCTTTTTGTTTTAATTTTAACTTGGGGAACCTGCATGCCCGAGCTGGGAACCCCCCAGGCCCTGCTGCCTCCCTTGCTGGTTTTCTCTGACACTTTTCACCCTCCTCCCCCTGCACCCCCTGCCAGGCCTGGGGACCCCCCCAGCTGCACAGGTGAGGGCGAAGCACAGGGAAGGGCCAAGCACAGAAGCCAAAAATCTGCCCCCCACCCCCCAGCCCCACCGTGCCCTGTGGTTTTTTACCTTTTTTATGTTTATTTGGGGTTTTTGCTTTAGCACCAGGCTCGAGAATACACACTATTCCCTTTTTTTCTGGTTTCCCAGCTTAAAAAAAAAATAAATATTTGTAACTCAGCAGTGAGGAGCAGCTGGACCAGGGGGAGGAGCACAAACCCCCTCCCCAAATGAGGTTTTTTTCCTTTCCAAGGGAAATTTTTTCCTTTCCACCAGGAATTTTGGGATGGGGGTGTCTAAACTATTTTGGGGTGCTGGGGGAGTCTGCAGAGGGGGGGGGGGTACAGCCCAGGACCCCCCCTTACCCCTGGCTGCCCATTTGCAGAGCTTTTTTTGTTTGGGTTTTTTTTTGTCCCCCCCACCCTGTCCTTCCCACCCTCTCCTCCTGCCTCCCCACGCTGGGTTTTTAAAAAAAATAAAATTAAAAAAAAAATAATTACTACAGTGCCTTTAGCCAGGAGGTGAGGGGTGAGCGTGGGAAGGTGCTGCTGTCCTGGGGGGGGGGATGTGGGGACACGGGGAGGGGGGTCAGTGCCTGCCCCAGGCTGCAGGGAAGGGACCAACTTTCTACATTGACAAAAAAAAAAAAAAAAAAAAAAAAAAAAAGCAAAGCACACGAGCCCCAGGGGGGGTTCAGACCCCCGGGGGTTTCTCTCCCACTCTCACTGGGACAAAAAAAAAATGACAAAAAAAAAAAAAAAAAAAAAAAAAAAGACCCAAGTGCCTGCAGCACCCGGGGGAGGGGGGGGGCATGGGGAGAACCAAAGGAAAGCAGCATGGGAATCCTATCAACTCCAAAGGTCAGGGAATGGGGGATGTCCTTATTGTAATTTTTAATTTTTTTTTTTAATTTTTATTTATTTTTTTTTTAATTTGGGGTTTTTTTTTTAACCTCCCCCCCAGCAGGGACTCACCAGCAGCACCTATAGCACAGCCTGGGCTCCACTGCCCCCCAGGTGCTGGGGATGGGGCCTGGGGAGGGTCCCCACAGGGCCCCTTTTTTTTATTTTTTTTTTTTTTTTCCCCCCATGCCCGGGCTGGGGATGGACGAGGGGGGCTCCAAGTGTGGTTTTTTTTTTTTGGGGGGGGCTCCATTTGTCTCGACTTTTGACCCCCCCTTTTCTCCTTGTAAATAACCCACGAGGGACTGAGGGAGGCAGCCAAGTGCCTCGGGCTGGGGTTTGTGTGGGGTTTTTGGGAGGGGGGGGAAGGGGGGGGGCGAGGTTGTACTTGTTTTTCTGTTTTTTTTTTTCCTCTATGGTACAAACCAAATTGCTCTCTGTATGTTTGCATCCTGTACGATGTTTTAATGTCCTGTAAAATACTCGGATATTCATCTATATGGTTATGGGGTAAACGTTTGTATGACCACACAGCTTTGTACATGTAATAAATGCTGCAGACTGCCACCCACCCCCTCTGCCTCCCTGACCCTCTCTGGGTCCCTTTGGGTCCCCCTGTCCCCCATCCCCCCCCCCCCCCCCCCCCCGTGTGCCTGCAGCGATGCAAACCCACTCCTGAAAGTCCCATTATCCAAGTGGAATTTTTTCCCCCCCCACTCCTGAGCCAGCCAGGGCCCCAGTGGGGCAGAAAGCAGAATTTTTGTCCCCATGGTGGGGGGGACACTGAATTTCTGCAGCTGGTGGCAGCCCCCAGGGCTCAGCAGTTCAGGTTTTAATTGTGGGGGAGGGGGGGGAGCTGAGCTCTTTCCCCACTCCCACCCCAAAAAGGGCTGAGCATCCCGGGGGTCCTGCGCTCCCCTTGGGCTCCGTGCCCCCCATCCCCGGGGGGGGGTTTCAGGGCCGGGGGGGGAGCTGAGTGTTCTGCACGGCCTCTTCTTTGTGGGAGCCGTCGCAGTACGGGGGGGTTCGGGTCCGTTTGCAGCCGCAGAGCAGCGCCCGGGTGTCCTCCTGGGGGGTGAAGCGCAGCGGGGACAACCCCGGGGCCGCCGTTTTGTGGGCGCCGTCGCAGAAAGGCTGCAAAGCGAACGGGGAGGGGGTAAAGGGGGGGGTTGGGTACAAATCAGAGAGGGAACTGCGACCCCTCCATCCCCCCACCCCCCCCAAGCCATTGCCCAAAGCATCCCCTGGGAACTGCGGAGCTCAGGGAGCCCCCGGGGGGAAGGGGCAGCTCCTCCCCACCCTCTCCCCTGGATCCAGGGGTCCCCCGTGGGGCCGATCGGACCCTCATCCTCATCCACATCCTCATCCTCATCCTCATCCTCATCTTCAGCCCCATCCTCATCCTCATCCTCATGCTCATCCTCATCCCCATCCTCATCCTCATCCTCATCCTCCTCTCCATCCTCATCCTCAGCCCCATCCTCATCCTCATCCCCCCCCGAACCCGACCTGGCTCTTGCTGTGCCCGCAGCAGCACCACGCGTATTTTTTCCCCGCCCTCAGCTCCACGGGGAAGGGCTCCTTGGCGGCGATCACGGGCTGCGGGGGGGCGGAGGAGAACCAAAGGATTTGCAAAACCCCCGGGAGATCCCGGGCCCGCGGGACAAGCCCTCGCCCCGCGGCCATCGCTGCTCCGAGCGGGGCCAACGGCGCCATTGCGGGGTCACCTTCCCCGCACCGCTCCGCCCCCTCCGGAAGAGCCGGGGCGGGCTGGGCTGATCCCTGCGGAAGGGCTCCCCCTGCCCGGGGGATCTTTGCGGACCCCAGCTCCTTGTACAAACCCCCCCCCCCCGGACAGAGCCTTGTCCCCAGCGTTCCCGTTTATCCCCCCCCCTCTCCAGGGATGGGATCCCCAGCCCTCTGACAACTTCCACTTCCCGGAGTAAACGTGGAAAGCAGAGGCACCAGTGGGCCCGGGGGTGGTTTGGTCACAGGCACTTGGTTATTTTCACTTACGTGGGTTTAGGAGCCCACGGAGCAGAGAAAACACCGAGGGGAAAGGGGAATAACAGGGCAGGGGGAGCTGCCAGCTCCAGGAGAGCCCTTGGAAAACCCCTTGGGGTTTGGGGCTGCACCCCAAGAGGTGCTGCAGCCTCTGCCCACCAAGACAGCAAAGCCCAGGGCACCCCAAAAAAAAAAAGGGTGTGCAAAGAAACCAGGTTCCCTGGGAAGGGATTCCCTGTGGGGTTCTTTTTTGGGGGGGTTCCCTGTGGCTGTGGGCTCTGGGACAGGCAGGAGGGATTTACAGAGAGCAGAGAAGCCCCCGGGGCAGATGTCCCCGTTCTGCAGAGGTTCTGAGTCCCAGAGCCAACCCTCCCCCCCTTGGGGACACCAAACCTCTGTCCTGCTGCCTGTCCTGAGCTCCCAGGGGACCTTCCCCATCCTTGGCTGCTGATCCCCCCCCTCTGGCTTCATCCCCAGCAGTCACCCCTCACCCTGCCATCAACATTTCCCCCCCCCAAAGAGGGGGGTGACACCCCCTGCTTGGAAAGTCCCCTCTGGAGCCTTCTGAGGGTGTCAGGGGACCTCATCCCTGTCCTGTGTTGTCTTTGGGACAGAGCCCAGGGGCTCCAACCCATCCTGCTGCCAGTTTGCAGCTGGAGCAACATCTGCCAGGGGGGTGCAGAGCACTGGGGGTGCCATGGAACCCCAGGGAACCCCATTTGTGCACCCAGGGGACACCAGGGTTGCCTGGGCAGCCCCATGTCACATACCTGCCACCAAACGGGTGCTTTTTCTCCCATTATCCTGCTCCAAGAAGATGCCACAACCTGGACACAACCCCCCAGCACCTTCCTCTCCAGGCCCTGTCCATGGAAAGCAGGAGCAGAAATTCTGCCAGGAGCCCCCAGGAGCTCAGCACCAAGAGTTCATCACCCATTCCCTCTGCTCCTGGACAGTTTGAAGCCTCAGCTGTATTAAAAAAAAAGGTCTTTGATATGAATATTAATATTATTTATTATAATAAAGAACAGTCAAGCAGCGTGAAAAAAATATATCTTAGCTACATTACCTTAAATTGCCAAAAATATACACATTTTTTCTCTTTTATTCAATAATAAAAAAAAAAAAATCAAAACAAAAAAAGGGACACATGCAACATACTAAATGAGACATTAGCATCAAAATGGGTAAAGAAACGTACCCCAGTGCAACTGAAACACAGATAATCTTTAGCTTTTTTTTTTTTTTTTTCATTATTATTCTTTTTCCCCTGCTCTCCCTCCATTTCCCAGACACAAAACTGCTTCGTGTCAACCCTTCAGCACTGCCCCTGCTCCTCCCCTCAATCCCCCAAAGGGACCTTTGGCTCTGGGACAGCTTGGGGTGATCAGACAAGGAGTGGGACAAGGAGGGATCAGGGACCTTTGGAAGATGTCAGAGAAATGGGATAAGTGCTCTACAATTCCTCTCTTCCCCTGCTCCTCCTCTCCAGCTCCATCCATCCCAGCTCCAGAGGGTCTGAAAGGCTCCAGACTCCAACTCCATCCCCCAAAATCAACAGCAGAGCAGGAGGGACCACTTGGAACAGCAAATTCCTCCCCCCAAAACTTAACTCCTTGAACTCGATCCCTGATTTCCAACCTTTTTTCAATTATTGAGGCCTCTCCAAGCATCTTGCAGCCTCCTGCCTGCAAACCTCCCCTCCTGCCCATCATCTGGGCACCAAACCCCTGCCCAGGAGAAGGTTTCTGCCTGTCCTGGGAACCCACATGGGTTGTACCACAAGTTGCTGGAGGTTTCCCAGCCCTTTGCCTGCTCCTGGCTTTTTCCTAATTCTGGTTGCAGTTTTGGAAGGATCTGGGCACAGCAAGCCCAGGGCTGTGGGGATGGCAAAACACTGAGAGCAGCTTTGGGGACCTCCAGAGGAAAACCACAAAAATAAAATAATTAAAAAAAAATTTCCAATAAACCCCAACCCCCCCCAGCCCCATGCAGAGCTCAACATCTGCACAGCTCCTGCTTTACCTCCAACACACTTCTCCATCATCTTCCTGACCCAAACCAGCACCAAGAAATCTTCCCAAATCCCAAATCCCAAGCAGAGCCTTGGTGGGCACCCAGCAGTCACCCCCCACCCACCCACCCAGGACCCATCGGGGCTGAGCCCAGCACAGCAGCACCCAAAGGGGGGGACAGAGAGGTCAGAACCCCCCTGCAGAAATGGGCCCTGTGCTGGGTGGCACCTCTGGTGGCAGAAGGGAGGAGGGGACAACACATCTGGGGGGGGGGGGGATGTGGGGAAGGGGAAAATAAAAGAAGAAATTAAAAAAAGTGCAAGCACGCAACTGTGCCAGAGGGGTTTTTGGGGGAAAGAGGGAAAAACCAGAGCCAAAGGATTTGTAACTGGGATAACTGGGATCTCATTCACATTCTGCAAGTACCTGGGGTGGCACAGCTCAGCCTGGGACCTACAGGGGATGGGGACAAGGGGACAAGGGGACATGGGGACATGGGGACAGCCACAGCTTGTTGATCCCCTCCAGGGCTGTGCTGCAGAGACCACAAAGAAGGTTTTTTTTTTTAACCTGCATTGTCACTTTTAGCTGCCATCTCCATCTTCCCAGTAGCTTCTTAACCTTGTTAAAACATTAGCTTTTCTTTATAATTAAAAAAAAAAAAAATTATATATATAATATATATATTTCTGAGCAGCCAGCAGTGTTCTGCCCAGCTCCCAGAAGGCTGAGATCAGTATTTGCTCTCCTTTTAGCCTTATTCAACCATTGTGGTGACAACCTTTCAAACAAAAAAACAACAAAAAAGAAGAAATCAAATAAAATTAAAAGGAAGAAACTATTTAGCAGGGGAGTTCTGCCCAGAAGAAGCTCTCCTGGTCCTATCAGCACAGCCCCACAAATCTGAATAGTGCAAACTAGTAAAGGGCAGTGGGAATGTGCTGAAAAAAATATCCATTAAGGTCTGACCATTTTTAAGACCCTCAGAGTCTTCCCCCCCAGTCCCCAGGAGCTCTGGATTTAAGGAGGGGATGAGGATAAAAAAGGGGAATTTGCACGTTTGACGTCGCTGCTCCCCCTCCCCAGAAACCCCCCCCCTCCTGCCACCAATCCATGGGGATGAGAATTCCTCTGCTGAGATTCCAGGCTGCCAGATGGAGTCAAGCACAAAAGGATCTGGTGATGTCCCAGCTCAGGAGATGGGTGATTGTCCCATTGCTTGGAGAAGGTGGGATCTGCCAGACTGGAGTGACTGGGAAGAGCTGGCAGGGAATGGGTTTGGGAATCCTCTCTTCCTCAGCTTCTGAGTTCCCAACCACCCGGCTCCAAACCACACCTCTGATGTTGGCCACAGCCCCTTTTTGCGAGGAAAAATCTTGGATTTAAGCCTTTGGAAATCTTGGCTGGGAAGAGCCAGAGGCAGCAGGAGGTGGGGCCGGGGGGCCGGCAGCTGCAGACGTGGCAGTGTCCTTCAGCTGTCACCTGGCTGTCACCTCCTCCCCAAGCACCAATCCTTCCCCGTGGCTCCATCTCCTGGGCTTGGATCCAGCTGAGGTGCTGGGGTGGCTCCGAGCATCCCAGGAGGAGGAATCTCAGCTCCAGGACTTCTCCAGCTGGAGCAGAGGCCACTGCCACCAGTGTCACATCCAGTGCTGTCCCCGTGGGTTCCTCTGCACCAGGCAGAGAGGAATCCTCAGCACTGGGGGCTCCTTCCCCCCGAGGTCACATCTGAGAGGGGTGGGGGGGTCTTCAGTGCCTCGGGCTGGCACTGGTGGGGAGCTGGGAGGGGACTGGTGGGAGCTGGTGTGAACTCACTCTGCAGGGACACAGCTTCACTCTGAGCCCAGCTGGCAGGGCAGCAGGAGCCCCCCCAAGCTTCATCTCCTCCAGATCCCAGGGCTTGCTCAGGGATGTGCTGTCTTCCAAAGCACCTCTTGGCACTGCCCAGTGGCAGGGAATGCTTCTTGGAAGCTTTGTGCTCATTGCTCTGCCAGTGTCAGTGCTGGCTGCAGAAAGCCACAGTCCCCTGGCTGAGAGGAGTTGGCTGCTGGTTTGCTGAGGGTGAGGGGGGAGTTTAGCCCTTGTCCTGGCTAAGAGGAGCTCCCTTGTCATTCATGCTCTTTAAAAAAAACAAAAACAGAAAAAGAGACGTAGAGGAGAGAGCTTTCAGTACAGGGCAGGACAGGCAGAGCCCTGCTGAGCTCTGGCCCTGGCCCTGCTCACCTCCACCTCTTGGGCTCTTCCCAGATTCATGGGAATCCACAGGGGAGCCCTGGGATTCCCCTCTGCCCAGTCCAGACCAAACTGGACCTTTGGCTCCTGCAGGGCTGAACCTCCTGGGTACAGGCAGAGGCCACCAGGGCAGGGATGGAGGAGCTGGAAGTGTCACAGCACTGGTGTCCCAGTGCCAGGCTGCTTGGCAGAGAGGCTGTGACCCTCCCCACAGCCTCTGCTCTGGGCTCCAAGCTTCCTTCTAAACCCTGAGTTTCAACCTCTGCATCTCCTCAGGAGGCTCTGCTGGGCCAACATTGTCCCACCCAGGTCTCAGGGTTATTGGGGACAAATCTCCAGCCTGTCCCAGCTGCAGGGGACGGGCACCTGGGGAACCCCCACACCTCCCTGGGACCCCAAGAGAGTCCTCAGAGGTGCCAGGATGGGGAGGGTGACGCTCTCTGGGGACACAGCTCCAGGGATGGAGCATCCTGAGGCCTGAGCAGCGCCCTGGGGGGGGCACCCAGGGGTGGGGGGGTCAGGGGGGCACCCGCAGCATACGCACCGTTCCCTTGGGGGTGTTGCCATCAGCCTGCAGGTTGAGGAAGGGGTGAGTCTGTGCTGTCAGGACGGGTGGCATCCCTGTCCCTGAGGCCAGGAGGCTGCTCCCAGGTGGTGGGGTGGCCTGGGGGGCCAGGAGGGAGCTGCTGGGGTTGAGCTGCTGGGGGGAAAGGGAGGCGAGGAGGGAGCTGGTGCTGGGGGGTGGCTGGGGGGGGGCTGAGGTCATCAGGGCACTGGTGCTGGAGTGCAGGGGGGCAGAGGTGGCTGCCAGGAGGTTGGACATGGAGAGCTGGGAGGAGTTGGTCATCTGCAGCCTCTGCAGCTCCCTCTTCTGCTGGATTTGCTGCATCATCTGGAAGACCAGGGCTTGCTGCTCCTGCAGGGGAGGAGAAGTCAAAAGGAGGGACAAAAGGTGGAGGAAAAGGGGACGCTGAATGCCAAGGGGACACATCTGCACCCTGCATCCCAGGCAAGGCTGATGGGGACAGGGAGAAAGAAGTCTCCTTGGTGACATCTCTGCAGGCAGAGAGAGGAAGAGCTCTCCTTGTGTTGTGTTGACCTTTCCAACCCTGCAGCACAGACTGAGCCAACCCCCCCCAAGACCCCTGCAGGCACAGATCCACTCAGACAAAATCAACCCATGGGCTTTAAATCCCTGGCATTTGCTATCCTGAATTTCTAGACTGGCTGGGAATTCCCTTCCTCAGCTCCCCCCTGGTGCAGGTGACCTGGAGCTGGGAGGGGGGGGAGAGCCACAGCTCCCCTGCACCCAGAGGGATGCCCTCCAATCCCCCCAAACTGCAGGCATCTCCATAGCAACCACCCAGCCCTGCAGCAGGCTGGGAGCTGACATTGTTCCCCTGTCCCCAGGGATGCAGCTGGTGACATGGTGACATCAGCTGCTGGAAGGAGAAGCTCTTTGAAATTTGCTTTTCCTGGACTATAAATAGCCTGACCCAGAAACCCACCCAAAGCAAAGGGCCAGGATCACACAGGGGATATCAAGCAGCAGAGGGACTCTGAGCACTCTGTGTCACCGTGCAGGGAGGGGACACCTCAGAGGTCCCTGCAGGCCTCTCTTGTTTACTCAGGGGCTGCTGTTTTACCCCAAAAAGCTGCAGGCAGAGAGCCAAGGTGCTCAGAACAACTTCCTGATCCTTTTTCTGACCCCAACCCCCTCAGCCACCTACAGAGTCCCCCTGGCATCTCCCCTGTGTCAATGTGCCCAGACACGGCTCCCCTGCCCCAGGACTCAACACTTGGGTGTTCATCTCTTCCTAAGCTCAAGCAGTGTCTTCAAGCAAAATTCCTCTCCTCCTCAGCACATCTGCAAGCCCAGGGTGCTCTTGGCAGCAGGAGCAGACAAGATTTGCATTCAGAGGTGGCTGGGGGAGGAAACTGCACTCCTGATCTGATGGAGCCTTTGGTGTTCTCAGCCCCTCAGGAGGTGGGAAATGCAGATTACATTTTTTTTTTTCCCTTTGTACAAAAAAGTTCCACTCCTCACCTTCCTCCCTCCAGGAGGTGCTGCACCTTCCTGCCTGGAGCTTTTTCTCCTCCTCCCTCCACCCCCAGGAGCCAAGGAACAGGCAGATGGCCAATGGGGGATTCACGCCAGGGAGGGAGCCCCAAGTTTTGCTCCCTGCTCCGAGGCTTTCCCACTAAAATGCTCAGCAAATCCCAGGAGCCAGCAGGCACTTACTGGATTAAGTGGCTGGGAAGTCAGGAGCTGCTGGAGCTGCTGGAGCTGCTGCTCGTGTTGGTGCAGGACGTGTCTCTGCTGCTCTGTCAAGGGGCTCACACTGGGAACACTGGGAGCACAGCAGGGCAAGGATGTCAGCTCAGCACAGCCCCTCCTGCTCCTGCACACCAATGCTTCCCTTCCCTTCCCCTTCTCCTTCCCTTTCCTTCCACTTCCCCTTCCCCTTCTCCTTCCCCTTCCCCTTCCCCTTCCCTTCCCTTCCCCTTCCCCTTCCCCTTCCCCTCCCCCTCCTTTCCCTTCCCTTCCCCTTCCCCTTCCCCTCCTTTCCCTTCCCTTTCCCTTCCCTTTCCCTTCCCCTTCCCCTTCCCCTCCTTTCCCTTCCCTTCCCCTTTCCTTTCCCTTCCTTCCCTTTCCCCTTCCCCTTCCCCTTCCCCTTCCCCTTCCCCTTCCCCTTCCCCTATCCTTTTCCTTTCTCTTTCCTTCCCCTTCCCCTCCCTTCCCCTTCCCCTTCCCATTTCCATTTCTCTTTCCCTTTCCCTTTTCCCTTTCCCCTTTCCCTTTTCCCTTTCCTTTCCCTTCCTCCCTGCTGTGCTAAGCTTCTGCTGCAGAGGGCAGGACTGTCCCCACAGAGCTGTCCCCCTCAAGACTGTCCCTCCAGTGCTGTCCCTCCCAGTTCCCCCCCAGTTCCCCCCCAGTCTCACCTGCTGGAGAGCTGCATGGCTGCTGCTGCACTGGCCTGTGGGGTGTGGGCACTGGGAGGTGCAGCCTGAGCTCCGTTCAGGCTCCCCAGGATCCCATTGAGGGGCATTTGCTGAGCTCCCGCCAGCCCCCCCAGCAGCCCCTCCACCACGGGGAGGTTGTGGCTGCCCGAGCTGCCTCCCCCCAGCCCACTGCCTGTCCCCCTGGCCACACCATTGAGCTGCTGCCCCCCGGGCAGGGACAGGGCTGCCGGGCTCTGCTGCAGCATGGGCAGGGGGGGGGGAGTGCTGTGGAAGGACAGGGAGGAGCTGCTCCTGCTGGGACAACCTGAGTGAGGGTCCTGGGGGGGAAAAAAGGGACAGAGAGAGCGTCAGAGAGGGAAAGGGCAGCTCAGCTCCGAGGGGGTTGGGGAGGGAGGGGGGAAGGGAGGAGCAGGGGGGTCCCAGAATTCAGGCAGACTTGGGCAGGATGACCCAGGAGCACCCTCAGCTCACGCCCCCAGCCTCAGCTGCTCCTCAGGACTGAGGAAGGGGCACTCTGGAGTAAGAATCCTGCTTTTCTGAGCAAGGACTCCCAGATCTCACGGGCTGGAGCCGAGGTCAGAGCCCTGGGACTGCAGTGCCCAGCTGGCTGTGGTGCTCACTGTACCTCAGAGGAAGTGGAGAGGGAGTTCTCAATCCCAAAGCTGTTCTTGCAGGGGGGGCTCTTGCTGATGCTCAGGGAATCGTTGTTGTTGCAGACTGCAAGGAGGAGAAGAAGTGAGGCTGGGAGCCTGATGCTGCCACAGCAATAGCGAGGGACAGTGCCCACTGCCAGCAGCTCCAGAGAGATAAACGGGTCAGAACCTCCCCCCTGTCACCTCCCCTTGCCCAGGGCTAGGAAAGGGCAGAGGTTGATGCTTTCCAGCAGTTCCCTCACCATTGGGAGGCAGGATGTACTGGGCCTGGCTGCCTGGGCCATTGCTGCTGGTGACCACAGGGAAAGGGACAGAGAGTTGGACGTTGAGGAGCTGCAAACGTTCCTTCTTGGCTGTCAGGGTCATGATCTGCTCCTGGAGCCTCTGGTTCTCCTTCTGCAGGGAGTGCAGGGCTTTGAGCATCTCTACAACTGCAGGGAACAGAGAGGGGGAAAGGGGACAGGGTCAGGAGAGAGAGTGGGAGCCAGAAGGAAGAGGAGAAAGGGATGCACAGAATGAGAAAACCCTGGAGGAGGAGATTGGTCCCAGATCACAGCCCCACTGCCAGCTTCCCTCCTTCCCCCCCCATGGCACAGAGCAGAGCTTTGTCCCCTTCCCAGCTCCCTGGGCAAAATCCCAGCTGGCTCCCACACAAACATGCACCAGGCCCTCTCCTCCCCCAGCCCAGCTCCGGGGTTACTCACTGTTTACTCCAGCCTCCCCATTGCCCTGTTTCTCCAGGAGCTGCTCGATGTTTGGGGTGGCCTGGGGAACATTTTCCAGCTGCCCACTGCTGCTACAAGACACTGTCTGGTCAAAGAGGGTGGGGAGGCTGCTGATGGGGGACCTGGGGAAGATGTCAGAGATGCTTCCTTAGTCCAGACCCCCCACTCCTCCATTTCAGGAGAGCCCCCCACTCCCCTTAGCTCCGGATAGCACTGGAAAAGCCAATCTGCCTCCTGCCCTCCCACCCCCGGCCCCTTCCACTTCCCCATCCTCCTTCCCTCTCCTTGCTGTGTCATCCCACAGCTTCCCGGGGCTACTGGGAAGAAGGGGACCCCCCCCAAGTGCCCCCCCAAGGCCACTCACATGGAGGAGAGACTCTCCTGGGGCGATGTCCCACGGCAGCCGAAGCTGCAATCTTCCAGGTCAGGTTCTGGGTGGGAAGAGGAGGGACAGAGAGGCAGAGAGTTCATAGGCAGCCAGCCCCCGGGTTTTGTCACCCGAGGGGACGGTCCCCGCTAGATGGGAGCACCGAGCAGCGCAGGGACCCTGCGCGCATCCCCCGCGCCGCCCGCATGCGCCGGGGGAGGGGCTGCGTGGCACCGCACGACACGGAACCCCCCGGGTCACCCTGCCACGGGGGGGATGTCACCCTGGGAAGGTCACCCAGGCGACAAAACACACAAACACCCCCCCCCCCCCCCCCATCCACCCACCCCCCAGCCCCTCACTGCGCAGAGCCGGGGACCCAAACCCGGACCCTGTCCTTGTCCCTGTCCTTGTCCCTGTCCCCTCCCAGGTCGGGCAGAAGGCTGCTTTTTCTTTAAAAAAAGAAGGATGCTTTTTCTTTTAGCTTTTTCTCAAAGCTTTCTCTTAGAAAAACCCGCGGGGGTCACAGCTGCTTTGCCACTCGGCTCTCTCCTAAATGCCACCCCAGGACTCATTCCCAAAACTCGGCTCATTCACCAAATCCTCCCGACTTTCCAGCTGCTCCTTTGGGAAGAGCTGAAGCTGGAGCTGCCCCCATCCCTCTGTCCCAGGAGCTGCAGTGCAGAGGCAGCCACAGAGCCCTCTGGAAGGGAAAATTCCTTTGCTTCCCATTCCCAGAGCCTGGCAGCCCTGGGACACGAGTTCCTCTGGCTCTGGGACATGTCAGATGTTGGGAATACAGCCTGTCCCAGCTGGCTCACCCACCCCTCCTCTTCTTCACACAAAAAGAGACTTTTCTGATGTGGAAGAACCCAGGGAACTCCATGATTTACAGCACCATGTCCCAGTATTGGAGTCTTTGCTGCAACCACAGCTGCTGCTCTTACAGCCAGGTAGGATCCTCACTCCCTCATCCCCATGGGAATGTCTTCCTGGCCATCAATTCCAACTGGACATCCCTCCTGGGGAGAAGCCACTGCTTTCTGGAGGTGCCCAGAAGCTGAGAGCCAACAGCAGCCTCCTGGGAGAAGCTCCCAGGAGCAGAGACAAGTCTGGATTTCAGGGCCACTGAAATTACCTCCTCATTTCCCCAGCCCAGTTACCAGGAGGCTGGGAACAGTCAGACCATGGCTGTGCTGCTCAGCATTGCTTCCATCCAAGGCCCTCAGAAACCCTTCCAAAAAAAAAAAAAAAAAAACCAAACCCATCCACAGTCCCCACATGCAGCTCTGCCCCAAGAGTTTTAACTTGCAATCAATAAGCACCCAGCTATGCTCTGAGGTGTTGTTTTCTTGTTTGCTGCACTCAGATTAATGGTTCTGGACCTCTGGACCAGTCCCAGGCTCCACATTCAATGATCTCCTGGCCACCACCCCCCTCTTGTCTACAGAAGAGGATGATGACTGAGTTATCACCCAGAGACAGCACTTCCCAAGTAGGAAAAAGAAGCTTTGAAGACAAGCAGGAAAGATAATCTGGATTTTTCCTGTCATCAGAAAGAGGCAGGAGCCAGGACAAGCTGTGGGAGGAAGATCTAGACAGTAGCTGAGGGAGTGGGAGATAAAAATCAGACTTTTTGTACTGCCAAAAGCAGCTGATAACAACCTGAGTCTCAGTTCCCCCACCTCCCAGACACCATTTCCCTACATCCCATTAAAACTGGGAAGAGCTCAAGCTCGACTGCCATGAAATCTCCTGTCTCCAGGAGCTGTGGCTACACAGATGCTCTCAGGAAAAAGAATCTGAGTTAAAACCAGGGCAGGGGTGCTTAAAACTTCACAAGCACCTTGAGAACGACTTGGGATTCCCAGAGTCCCCACACTTTTAAGTGAAAATGGCTTCACACAGGAGGTTTCATACAAGTTCATTAATCCTCCTGGAAAAAAAAAAAGGGAATTTGGCTTAACACCCTCTGGAGTTTTAAGCAGTAGCTCCAGTAGGAGGAGGCAGTGCTGGACAAACCTTAAATATGACAAAAGCCAGGAGCTGTTCTGAAGGCTGCCTGGAACTGGAAAAAACACATCCTGAAGCTTCTAAGATCCAGGTAAAACAAAAAGAGCAATCTTGGAAATGGATACGAAGGATCAGACTTTTTTTGGGGGTTTTTTTTGAGCACATTATGTGTTGGATTTTGCCTCCATGATTCATTCATCAGGAGCTGGAAGAGAACCCAGGGCTTCTGTGCTGTGCCTGAACCACAGGGCTGCTCCTGACTTCCTCCTCCTGTCAGCACCTTGCCAAAATCACAGCAGCAGGGGCTCATCTCCCTCTGGAGGGAGGAATAACCCTTTGGATCATCTCCTTTTCCCTCAATCCCAGGTGAATGGATCCCTCCTGACTCACACCTCCCATGCATGGCCCTGACTCCCACCCCCAGCAGCTGCAGAATTCCCTTCCCCAAGCAGATGCCAGCAGGGACATCCAGACAAAACGCTGCCAGTGCCACAGGGAGGGACAGACAGAGCCTTTCCGTGGGCTTGCAAAGGTTGGGAGTGGGCACACGTGTCCATCCATGCTTTTTTTCCATGCAGACATGCACCAAACGAGGGCAAGGCTGGTGTCGGATGATCCGGAAAACTCAGAGCCACCTCTAAAGGGGGGGACAGTGGGAATTGCAGTGCTTGTCACTCCGTGGGCCACAGGACAGAGTTTTACCTCCCAGCCCAGCACCCAGCAGGCTGAGCTGCCAGGATTTTGGGGCTAGGGGGGCCTGGGAGTTGCAGCATCTGAAAATCAGGAGGGTGCTTTTGTTTAACCACTGGTGCAGAATAAAAATCTGTCCCAGTCTGCTCTGGGTAGAAATCTTCAACTGCTTCAAGTTCACTGCTTGTTAACCAGGAAATTTTTGCAAGAAATATGAGTTTGCCTTGGTGGGAAAAGAATGAGGAGTTTTAAATCATTCAGTTCAGATGGCAGGGTCCTCTCTGATGGATGAAAACAGGGGGGTTGTTGCATTCAACAGAGCCAAAGGGGAAGGGCAGAAAGTAACTCAAGAGAAATGGGAGATAAAAAATAAAAGAGTGTGAGCTTGCTCTCGTTTTCAAAGAAACCCAGAAAACCAAATCCCAAGAAAAACTTTCACCATTTCAGCAGCAGCAGCAGCAGCTCACAGCAGTTGGCACCAGCAGGGAAAAAAAGCCACCAAATTTCTGCAGGGCAGACTTAAAACCCCCTGCACATGTCCAGGGACACAGGACAGCACTGGAGCACATCAAGGCAAACACAAGCACCCTCTGCCTGGGGGGAAAAAGCCCCTGTCCCACTGGGAGCAAGCAGGAAAGGCAGCTGGAGAGCTGTGGATGTCTTGTCTCTTCCAGGGAGAGCCCTTTGGCAGCCCAGCTCACATACCTGCTGGCTCACGTACCTGCCCGGCTGCTCTCCGACTGAGTCAGGAGGGGGTTGATGGATAACCCAGATGTCAGGGGGCTCCCAAAAATATGTGAGGAAGGGAGGCTAAACGTTGAACCTGCCAGGGAGAACACCTGGGTGGCAAAACAAGGAGGAAGACAGAGTGAAATGACTTCTCAAAAAAAAACAACTTGGTTCTCGCATCTCGTCCTGACTGCTGGGAGAGGGGGATAAAAAATTCTCCTTGGTAGGCAACTGGGATCTTCCCAGCTCCATCTCAGAGCCAAGAGTCTCAGGGAGCCACCTGAAGACTGTGGCTGTCAAATGGACACCCCTGGCAGTGTCCCCAAGGAGGTGGCTCCCACCCAGCTGGGATGTTCTCTGGGCTGGCACTGGTGGCCACTGGTGCTGTGGCTCTGGTCCCTTCCAAAGCCAGGAGTCCTGCCAGGTTGTCATTCCTCCCACCCCAAAACAGGCAAAGTGCCCCCAAAACAGGCAAAGTGCCCCCAAAACCACCCACAGCCTTCCAGCCACCCTAAACTTCCAAACTAAAGGGAGAGCAGCTCTTCCCAAGTGGAAAAAGCAGCTCCTGTCTGCCCACAGGCTGGCTCTGCTCTGTCCCACCTCCCCCTGCCCCACATTCCCTCTTCTCCTGGGGTTCTTACCTGGGTGGTGGAGACTGAGGAGGAGGAGGAGGCTGGGATGGTGCTGGCAAAGGGAGAACGTGTGAGCTGTGGGAGGGAAGAGGTTCCCTGGTGTGCCAGGAGGCTGGAGGAGAGGGGGGTGCTGCAGACAGCTCGGAGCACTCCCCCCCCGTGGGAAATGGGGTCCTTGTTACTGGTGTAGATCCCTGGAAGGGGAGGAGAGAGGGTTAGGGAGCCCCACTCCTCTCCCGTGGCCTGGAAGCAGCTGGATTTCTGCAGGGATGGCTCTGAGGATGGGAAGGAACTAATCCAAGCATCACATCCACCCCCTGGCCTGGCAGGCAGCAAGGCTTGGGCTCAGCCCAAGGGTCCCACAAACTCCTCCAGCCTCATCCCTGCTCCTTTCCTTGGCTCCTCAGGCCCTGGCACAGAGAAATCACAGCATCAAGGGACACTGAGGGGACAGTTGGTGGAAGGAGGGGACAGTGGACTCAGAGCCCTGCTCTGTGCCAGCCAAGAGACCCCACTCATGCTGGGCTCATCTGTCCCTGTCCCCACGATGTCCAGGGATAGATAAATGTGAGGAGGGAGCTGCTGCTGAGGTTGGGGACCATTCCACTTCCCCAAAAGTGCCCAAAGCCAGGTCCTTCAGGGCCCTGCCAACATCCCTCTGGAAAAGAATGGGAGAACAGGCAGGAGAGCAGGGCCTGGCAGTCTCCTCCTCTTGGAAACATCCCTTTGTTGTTCCATGAAGGGATAAAAAAAACCCAAAACAACAAATAAATTGGGCTAAGGTTATGATGCTGAAGTTGCATCACTCCTTGCAGCTCCTCTCCTCTCTCAGGCAGAGCAGACAAATGGCCCAGGGCTCCCAGGCACCCCCCCCACGACCAAACCTTCCCCCCCCTTTGCAATCTGACCTAAATTGGAGCATCTGCAAACAACCCACAATAGACTGATGACAAGTTCTGCTGCCAGAATAGTGTCAAACCTCAGCCCTGAGCAGCAAGCCCCTCCTCTGCCTGCTGCTTTAACCCCTTCCTGCCACATCCCTCCTCCTGCCAGGCAGGGAAAGGGATTCAGGCTGGGAGCAGCTCCAAACCTCCCGGCAGAGTTAATCCTGTGCCTGTGTCCCAGCCCTCCGTGGCTGTGGTAACAACCAGGATGAGTGGGTTTGCTGTTAAAAGAGGCTTTGCACTTGAACCACTTCTGAGAGCCTCTCACTTGGGGTCAGGCTGTGGTTGCTGCAGTGTGGACTTGTGGAATATCCCTCTCTGGGACCTCTGCCCTGCTGAGGTTTCTCAGCACTGAAAAGAGGGTTGGAAATGCCACCCAGCCCAGATCTGCAGCCTCAGCCCCAAGGACAGGGCAGCTGACCCAGAGGAGATTCCAGGATGAAGGCCAAGATGGGAAGGGGAGACCCAGATGTGGATTTTGAGAGCTCCTGGGACTGATGGAAGGGGCAGAGAGGTCCAGCCACCAGCCACATGTGTGCACACAGAAGGTTTGAGGTTGGGAGAGACCTCTCCAAGCTCATCCAGCCCAACCTTTGACCAACACCACAATCAGCTGCCAAACCACATCCCTAAGGACCAGCTCCAAACCCCTCCAGGGATGGTGACTCCACCACTGCCCTGAGCCATCCCAATGCCTCTCAGTGAAAAAAATGTTTCCTAAACTTCCTAAACCTGGAGCCCTGGGGGTGGGGAACATACCTGAACCCAGCAGTGGGGACTCCATGCTGAGGCTGGGGAGATTCCCTGTGTGGCTGAAGGCTCGGGAAGAATTCCCAATGCTGGAGCTGACGAGAGAACCCCCGGAGAAGGGCGAGGAGGAAGTAGAGGTGGACCCAGCCAGCTGGGCACCCAAAATCTCTTTGCTTTTGCCTCCTTTTGGTCTGCCGGGCCCGTGCTTGTTCTTCTTGCTCCCTTTGTGCTTCTTTTCCTTCAGCACCTCTCCCTCCTCCATGCTCAGGGAGGGCATCCTCTTGTGGCTGCTGCTGCTGCTCCCGCCGCTGCTCGGCCCCACCGAGGGGGCACTGGGAGGGTTTGGGGTTTTGTAGTCCACGGGGGAAGAAGCCTCACGGCCCCTCTGCTGGCTGACAGAGGAGGTGGAGAAACGCATGATGGAGCCAAAGCCTGAGAAGATCACTTTCTGCTCAAAGATGTCCCCTTTCTGAGCCTCGTACAGAGGGGAGCAGTGGGAAGAAGAAGAGGAGGAGACGGGTTTCCTGTACTTCTCCTCCTCCTGCTCCAGCTTGGGGAAGGTCACAAAGTCCTGGGAGCCCTGCAAGGTGCTGCAGGAGGTACCTGTGGGAAGGAGAAGGGGTTTGGGAGGGCTCCTGGTGGCCACAACTCAGCCCATAAAGCAAAGGGAGGGGGTCGCAAGGTTCTGGAGCACAGGGGGGTTACTGAGCTGAAGGTGACAACTCTGTCACCCCCCAGCAAGCAGGGGAGGTGCAGAGAAGCAGAAGCTTCACCCCATCCCAACATTCAGGTCCTGCACCACCACGGGCCCCCCAGCAGGCTCCAAGGAGATGAAGGATGCTCAGAGTGCTGGTAACAGCCCCAAAAAAGAACCAAGCAAAGGCAGAGCAGGTGTGAGCCCTTCAGGGCTTTGCCTCAAAGCTCAGGGGAGCCTAAGTGTCAGGTTTTGGCTCAGGTCCCTGCCCTATAACTTCTTAAAAGTCTGGTGCAGAGAGTCCCAGCTGGGGAGGGCAGGGCAGGTGGTGCCCACATTGCCTGTGCACAGTGTCCCTTCCCTCCTCCCAGACATCTGGATCTGTTTTCCTGGCAGTGCAGCAGGAGGGGAGCTGGGAGAGCCTGGGATCTCCCCTCCCTGCAGGCAAGCAGCACCATTAGGACTTTCCCCTTCCCCTTCAAGGGGTTAAAGAAATCAGCAAAGTTTCACAGCAAGGGCACCTTGACAGAGCAAAAAAGGGAACAAAACAAAACATCAGCCCCACAGATCCCCCCCCTCTTTTCTGGCTTTTCCTTCCCCCCTTACCTGCAGGCTGGAAGGTGCCACTGGATGAGGCTGAGCTGAACCCAACGGAGCTTTTCCCACTTCCAGTCTTTTTCCCCTTGTGGCTGCTGCCATGGCTGGAGGATTTCTTGCCTTTCACCTCTGACCTCCCGACCTCCGGGGTCTCTTTGCTCCCCTCGTGGTGGCTGCTGGAGCCCTGGGAGCAGCAAACACAACGGGGATGGACTCAGGACAGATGTGGCCACAGCTGGGCTCCTCTTACCCCCTTTCCTCCCAGGAGAAGCAATCACCCCCTCTGCCCCCCAAGTGATGGGCAGGTCATGGTGCTCAGGAGAGAAAAAGCAACTTTTCCATCTCCTGCTGCTTGGTGGCACCAGGATTTCTACTCAGGTCATGCTCATCCCCCCGAGCTGCAGGAAATTAAAGAGGAGACAAGGAGGGCAGAGGCATCACAGTGCCCCCAGCAGCCCAAAAAAAACCCCTGGATTTGGTGGTAGGACTCATTTCCAGCTCCATCTCTCAGGTGTGCTATGCTCAGCAAAGTTGTTCCACACAGGGGGGGATCTTCTGGGCTGGGAATTTCCCTGGGTTCCCTAAAGCAGCTCCAGGGCTTCCCAAATCTGCCACGGTCAATGCTCCCTGGGGGGTGTTAGAGCAGCAGATGCTCTCCAAAACCCCATCTAAGCCTCCAGGAGACAGGGAAGAAAAGGGGATGAAGAGCCTGGGCAGATGCTAGGAAATCCAGGAGCTTGGGATGAGAGAGAGAAGTGTGGGAGTTCAGCAGGGGGAGAGTGGGATGAAGAGAAAACCCCATCCCTCAGGGCATCCAGGCAAGGGTAGGAAACCTGCACCTTCAGCTCACTTCAAAGCCAGCCCAAAAATGCTCAGAGATCACTTCTTGCAATAATCCAGACACGGTTCTAATGGGATGGCCCCAGCCCAGAGTGTAACAACACCTGCACGTTCCTGCAAACACCTTTTCCTTCTCACTGAGCAGGACACAGAGGAGCACAGAACCTTCCTTCCATTCCCCTGCCCCTGCTCCAGGTGACCTCTTCTTGGGGAGAGTTAAAGAAAAAAAAAAAGAAAAAAGAAAAAAAAAAAAAAAAAAAAAAAAGAGAAAAAAAGGGGCCTTGTAATGCAGACTCATGAATGCCCAGATAAAAATCTCAAAATCTCTCCCCATTCCTCCCACATGGTTTAATCACTCTGCACAATGCAACAGCTGGCAGCCTAACACACACCAGATGTGCTGGGAATATGAAAGACAGGAGGAAGGGAGTGGTGGAAATTAAGGGGGAGAAGAGGAGGAGGAGGAGGAGGAGGGGGGGGGGATCTGTATTTTCTCATCACAGGGGCCTGGATGTTGGAGATGAAGCTTTCTTGATTTATGAGCTCAGAGGGAGCATGAAAATCTTTCCGACTTCCCACATCTGCCTGGGGAGGGCAAGGGGAGCAGAGTCTGGGGGCTGGGGGGTTGCTGCAGGGTTGGCTCAGGGCTCAGCAGAAATCCAAAGCCCCAAATTCCTCCCCCTCCCCATAAATTCAGCTCTTTGGAGCTCAGCACAAGGTGCAAGAGGCTGCAGAAGGGCAGGGGGAACCCAGATGAGAAGAGATCTCCTAAATCCCCAGTGTCAGGAGGGGAGTGCAGGGCAAATAATGAATTAGTGCAGGGGGGAAGAGGGAAATCTGAGCTGGGAAATAAATCTTTGTTGCAAAATTAGAGGAAAAAAAGAAAAAAAAAAAGAGGGTAATAGAGGCTGGCTCAGCTGAAGGGGGTGAATGGACACACCTGTAGGGTTGATCTGACCTCAGAGACCTCCCTGAGAGATTTTGGGGACAGGATTTCCCCACCTCCTGCCAGATGCCACCCTGGATCTTGTTTGGCAAACAGGTCACGGCAGCCAGATCTGTGGATCCCCCACCAACCTCCTCCCCACACAGAGCCCTTTTCCAGCAGCCATTCCAGAAAGCTGGAAACTGGGGCGAGGGCCAGAAGAGAACCAGAAGAGAAAGAGAAGGAACCAGAAAGCCCAGGAAATCCCTTCCCCTCTCTCTGCCTTTATATCTTTCCCACTTTTGCTCTGTGGAGCAGCAGAACCTTCCAGGATACACACGTGGAGTGCCAAGCACAGCCCTGATCTGGAGGGGAGGGTTTGGTGCCACGATGCCAACAGGAGGAAGAGGAACCAGGGCTGCATTCCCAGCCTCTCCCTAAGGATTCTCCAGCTCAGGGATGCTGCCCAGAGAGAGCAGGGCTGGAGAGAAACCTCTGGAGAGAAACCTCTGGCTAATCAGCTCTTCTCCAGCATGGAAATCCCTGTGTGTGTGTGTGCAGACACCCATGGTCCATGTGTTGGAAAGAGGTGTGGGGGGAGGGCATGCTGCAGAGGGGAAAAAAAAAAAAATAAATTAATAGGGAAGCACAGAGGAAGTGAGAGCTCTTCTTTCAAAACGAGGCAGTGGCTACATTTGGGAAGTCTATTTAAAGCCACCAAGTGAAAAATGCCACGAGAATAAACCTGCTGGAGGTGCCAGGAGGAGGGGGAAACTCCTGTCTCAGGCCAGGGGCTGGGGGAAGTGAGACAAAAATCATGCAGGCACCCAAGGGCAGGCATGCACCTACCTCCTCCCCTGGTCCTTGCTGTCCCCAAGGGGCTGTACCTGTCCTCTGGCCTCCCTGTGCAGCACCCAAGCTCTCCAGCCATTAATTTATTGCTGGGAAATCAGAAGAGCATCTCTTTGCCTCCTGATTGGCAGCATCAGCTCCTCGAGGGAACCACTGACGAAATGCAGCAGGAGGGGGGGAGGATGGTGGCTGTGTCAGAACCACTGAGCAGCTTTGCCCTGGATTAAACTACTGGGGAAGAGGAGGAGGAGGAGAGGAGGAGGAGGAGGAAGAGTGTGATGAGAGCAGGAGCTCCCCAGGCTCCATCAGGGGCTGTGCTGAAGCATCAGCTGCCTCCCCAGAGAGCACAGATGAGTCCCCACCAGGGGTTCTGGACCAAGGTGTTTGCAGAAGCTCCAGAATCTCAGTGTCTGAGCCCCTCACAACCTTCAGCACTCACAACCTTCACCCCATCCCCTCCCTCAGCCTCCAGACCCAGCTGCTGAGCTGGGGAGAGGGGACAGATGGGCTGAGGAGGGGATCTGGAAGTCTCTGATGTCACCGGCAAATTCCCACTCGTGTAAGAACAAGGGCTGCTAAAAGGCTCAGGGGTTCTTACTGCAAATATCCCTGCTGAGACACGCTTTGATTAGCAGGGGTAATCAGCAGCCTTCCCCCACAAATCCCCACCCCATCACAGGGACTTGGAATCTGCCTGAGCCCGGCAGAGATTCCCAGGATCTGTCAGCTCCAGGCTGGGCTTGGGAGGATGCCCAGAGCTCAAATAACAGTGGGAAACCTGGAAAGCCTCCCTCCCTCCCTTCCTCCCTCCCTCCCTCCCTCCCTCCCTCCCTCCCTCCCTCCCTCCCTCCCTCCCTCCCTCCTTCCCTCCCTCCCTCCCTCCCTCCCTCCCTCCCTCCCGAAGCCTCTGCAATCAGGAGCTCTTTGCCCTGCTCTGCTCCCTCTCCAGCACCTGACTGGGAGGAGGGGGGGGATGCAGGGAGGTTCTGGCATCCACAGCTCAAAGGACAACCCCCAGAGCAAGCCAGATGTTGCAGCCCAAACCCCTCAGCATCTGTGTCTGTGTCAACAAGTGATCAGGATGCCTGCAGCTGGCAGGAGGAGGCAGCTGGGGTGGCCCCAAACCCTGCAGATTTACTGCAAAGTGCAGGAGCCAGGAGCAGGGTGGCTCCCAGGGGTGTCTGCAGGGGGAGGGGGGCTGGTGGGTTGCTCCCTCCAAAAAAACAGAGAGATCCCAAGCCCAGAAAGTGCCTCCTGGATGTGTCTGGGACTGAGTGCAGAGCCCTGGGATTTACTGGGGGGAATCATCGCTCCTCCACTGGTGAGAAACTTTCCTCTGCTCCAGGCTCACTCCATCAGCCCCACCTTGGCTCTTCCAAACCCTTCCTGGTTGCCAGTGCTGTGTAGTTTTTGGCTGGCCCAGATGAATCAGCCAGGCAGTGGTAGCCAGCAGGCACGTTTTCTGCCCCAGAAAGCTTTAGGAGCTGCAGACAGCAGGACAATGAAGATGAGCTTTACATCCAGCACATTCCAAAACCATCCCAAAGCCCCAGACCTGCAGCTCCACTGGGGAATTTTCAGGCTCTGTGTGTGTCTCAAGACACTCCTCTGTTCCCCCAGCCCCTCTCGGAGAGCACTGAGCAGCAATTTGTTTAAAAATTGCTTTCCAGGAGCAGGAGGGGAGCTCTGAAGGGTCATTTGGGAATTCACAGCCTCGTTTCACTCTCTGGTGTGGATGAGCACTGAGGTCACCTCCTCCCTCCCTGTGTTTTCAGTCTGTTCATCCCCCAAACCTGAGTGAGAAATTGTCCCTGCCCAGCCAGGAGGACAGGGTGGCCTGGCAGAGTCCACGTGTCAGACATCCATGGGATTTATATTCCCAGGAGATGCAGGGAAGCACGCAGCAAACTGTTCCAAAAACCTGGCAGAAATCAAGAGGTTGGAAGATTGGAAGACGAAGACTGAAACCACATCAAAGGAGCCCCCACATAGCTAAATGGTTCAAGAGAGGAGCACAGGGTGGATGGGATGTTAGGTGAAGAGAAATCTGGATTGCAAAAAGAAAGAAAAGGATGAACCCTGAGGCCAGGGCTGCCTGAGGGAACAATGAGGGGGAATTTACCCCAGTTCCTCCAAAGCAACACAAAAGTCCCACTGCTAACCTGAAGTAGCTTGAAAAGTCCTCCAGATTTTCTGCATCCCTCTGAAAATCTGTTATTACAGAGCTGCTGAAAGCCCCCAGGAGCTTTCCTAACAACCCCAGAGACTGGGGCTCAGGTGCCTGTGTTGCCCCAGGCTGAACAAACTGGGACCAAACTGGGCTGTGGCTTCAGGTGCTGGTACCAGCTCTCTGGGGGGTTCTGGTGATGCCACACTAAGTGTGGTCCTGGTGTCCATGGAGCAAACGGTGCCAGGAAGCCCCTGATGGATGCTCCTGCTCCAGCCTGCACAGCTCTGGGCCAGTGTCCTCCTCCCAGTGCCAGGACAGGAGGTGCTGCCCACAGGGGGCTGGGTCACCTCTGAGGATGATCCCTGGGGAGCTGATGCTCTGGTGAATTGGGTGATTTGGAGAAGATCAGGGAAGTGAGAAATTATTTTGCCCCAAGGTCGTGCAAGTGAGAACCCAACTGCACAGCCCAGCAAGGACCAGCCCAGTCCCACCATCACCTTTTGGGTACCCTGCCCAGTAAACCCCACTGGGGAAAGACCCAGGAAGGACAAAGATGGTTTTGTTTCCCAAGAGGAAACCTGTTGGGACGTGCTACATCTCTGTGTCTCCACGTTTCCCATCAATCCAACCCCTGATGCAACTTTCCAGAAAGCTTCAGCCACTCCTGCCCTGGGGGGTTGTGCCTGGCTGCAGAGGCTCCTGAGCAGCATTTACATTGGATCTGGAGTTGGTACCTTTGGGAACAGAGTTTGGAGCCTACTTTGGGATCTCTGCACAAAAAAAAGCAAGGGGAACACACTCTGTTAGGAGGATTACCAGGAACTCCCTAAGGAAACACTAAACCCCTGTCACTCAAGCACAGCCCCAGTAATTAGGATCTCCTGAATTTTAGCTGACAAAGACTTGAAAGCTGCCTGTAAAGCTGAATTGCACCCTTCCCTCCTGATTTCTAAAGGTCTGGCAGGGCTGTGGAGGAGACAGTGGGTAATTGTCTAACAGCCTCTCTGGCTGGCCAAGAGGCAGGGTTTGGATTTCAGTTCAGCTTGAAAATAATCTTCTTAGCCCATCAGTTTCTGACAGCTCTGTTAAGTGGGGGAATCTGCTGCTCCCAAAAGCCAGAGCTGAGCTGCCCCAACACGAGCACAGGTAAAGCAAGAGTGATTGCAGCTCCAGGCTCTTCCTCCCCTCTGTCCCCTTGTAACTTTCTGCTTTTCCCAGCCTCACAACCATGAAAGCAGCTTGGCCACTCCAGCTCTGACCTACATCTCCTGCCTTGGCCTCACACAGCAAATCCTCTTCAGCCCTAACCTAAAGCAACCCTGTTCTGACAGGCAGAAAGCTCCCAGACTGCCCCTGCAGAGCTGCTCACACTGCCAGCCCCTGAGTTTTCATTTCCAGCCCCTGAACTTTCATTTCCAGCCCCTGAATTTTCATTTCCAGCCTCTGAGTTTTCATTTCCAGCCCCTGAACTTTCATTTCCAGCCCCTGAACTTTCATTTCCAGCCCCTGAACTTTCATTTCCAGCCCCTGAATTTTCATTTCCAGCCCCTGAACTTTCATTTCCAGCCTCTGAATTTTCATTTCCAGCCCCTGAATTTTCATTTCCAGAAGGCAGCCCTGCCACCTGAAGGACCCCCAAGCCCCTCCAAGCAGCATTTCTGTGCACAAAAAAAGGGTTTGCACAAAAGGACATCCCTGAGACCTCTTGATGATTTGTTCCAGCAGGACCTTGGCCCAAATCCTACTTTTCCTTACACCAGAGCAGCACTGCTAAGGACTTGCATCCATTTACCTTCCCACACCAGAGAGGAGATTCCAGCTCCAAAGGTCCTGGAGTCACCTCACTTGTTCCCTGACCCTGAACAACCCCACACTTGGCCCTCACCTTGTTGCTCACCAGCTCCAGGGAAGTTCCACCATGGTTGTTCTGCACAACTGGAGTTTTGGGGCTGGCAGGAATTACAGGGAGCTCAGGGCTATCCTGATTTCCAGCCCAAAAGAGAATCCAGAGAATTGGGCTGCCTGGATAGGGACAAACCAGACTGTGCCCTTCTGCTTCAGTTTTCCTGAGATGGAAGAAGCAACTGGAAACCAGGGTCTCCCAGGGAAAAGCTCCCTGTCTGATGCACTTTGAAGATCTTATATCTGGAATTTTTTCAGCTGTATCAGTTTGGCTGCCACAGGATAACATCTCCTCCCCCAGGCCTTGCCTGGCTTATCCACCTGCCTGAGCTGTTCCCAGCGTGGCAGCAGCAAAGGCTGAAGCAAATTTGGGATATTTATATTTATCTGGTCTGCAGGAGCTTCGGCTCTGCCCATCAGCTGCAGACCAGGCTGGCACTTCCAGCCCAATCCCTTGGGACTTGAGTTCCATGACTGGAGCTGCCAGAGCTGAGAGGAACCCAGGCAGGTGCTGGGTAACAGTCCCAAGGTGGGGAGTCAGGCAGAGATGGGACAAATCAGGGATCCAAAGAAGGGGACAAAAGCTTTTTCTCTGCTCTTCTGCACTCCCCACTTCCTAGGAAAACCAGGCTTTTCCCTGCCCCCCCTCCCCACCCTCCCATCCCGAGGGTTTGGTACCTTCTCTGCAGTGATGGGCACCGAGGCTGGGGTAAGGCTGCTGGGAGATTCTGGACGTTTTTTGTGCTTCTGTTTAGGTCTCTCCTTGTCCTTCCGACTCTGCAAAAGAAATCAGAGAGTCCTGGAAGGCCAACGTTCCCCTGCTGAGAGCAGCAGTTGTAAGGGGAAAGAAAGGAGGGTGTGTAGGGGTGGATTTACAACCATACATTCATATTCCTCTTTCCTTCTCCACCCATCCCAAGGAGCCCAGGGTCCCTTCCCCCACAGCCCAGCTTCTCCCTGGGAGCATCCCCACTATCTCTGCCCCAGCTGCAGACAACATCTGGACTGCAGAATAGCAACAGAAGCCCCAAACCCCCCCAAAAAATCAGTTCCTGGGAAGATGAGAGGGGAGGACTTAACAAGCTTTGGCTGATTTCAGGAAACCTGAGCCTTCCTCTGGCTCTTTCCCCACGGGGACTCTCTGCTCCCTTGTCCTCTCTCTCTGCCTTCTCCAGGGCTCAGACCCACCCTGGGCAGCCAGCAGGAGAAGCTCCACGTGTTGCACGTGTTGCACGTGCACAAGGCAGCAGAACCCACAGAGAACCCAACCCAGAGCTCCCCCCACACCTCCCCTCCCAGCAGAGACAACTGGGCTGGGTCCCTCTCTGCCACGAGCAGACAGACCCCTGAGTTGGATTTCTTCATCCTGCCTTTTTTTTTTTTTTTTTAATTTTTGTTTTTCCCTCTCAGCAAAGCCCCAGAAACACAGTGGCAAAGCAAGGAAAAATCATGTCCTGAGAAGCAGGGGAGTCCTGCCTGCCTTGCTGTGATATTTTCTTGAGGGCTGGGCTGTCCCAGAGGAGGTTGATCCTGTGCAGTGCTCTCGGGATGCTCCTGCTAAAGCTGCTGGGTTTTATGGTCCCTCCAGCCACACAGGAGGGATGGAGAGAAGAGAATGCTCCATCACCCCCTCCTGCTTCCTCTCCCCAGGAGTTTTTCCATGCTTTACTTCAGCTAAAGAAGATTTTCCTCTTTCCTGAAGCCACAGAAAGTTGTCTGCAGAGTTCCAGACTTCCCAGTGTGGTCACTGGTGTGTGCTGCTCTCCTGCTGGCAGGTGAGCACTTGCAGGAGATGCAGGGCTTAAAAAAATCCATCTGCCTGTCCTGGAGACCTTTTTTGGGTCTCTGTTCTGGTACCAGTTCCCTGCAGGGGTGTTTTATTCCAGAAGCTGGACCAAAGGTGTGTTCAGAACAGAGAAATCTCATCAAAATTCATGGGCTCTCCACCAGGTGCTGATTGCAAAGCCCCAGGGCTCCAGCTGCCAAAGTTGGGAAGATGCAATTGCAGCAAATCCAGGAGCAGCACTGAGTGTTTGGGGGAGAGCAGAGCAGAAATGCACCAAATGGGGAAAAAAGGGCAGGAGGAAGGAGGGGGCAGAGAGACAAAGCAGGCATGGGATGAAGCAGGAGAGAAATTAAGCCTAAAGCTTCCCCAGGCTTGCTCAGTGCTCAGCCAGCACTGCCAATATTCCCTGTTTTATCCCAGGATTCCTGGTGTTTGGCAGCTCTGTTAAAGCCCCTGTTCCTAGAGCTCCAGTATTTTACAAGAATCTCTGTTTTCTCTTTTTTCCCTTTCCTTAATACTCATTTCCAGCTTTGGCAGTGACCGAGGAAAGCCAGAAAATGAGGTTTCTACAGGCTAAGTGCTGGCAGAAAAAAATGAAAATTAAATCTTCACTAAACCTCATAATGTTTTAAATACTTGGGAGCTCCTCATGCTCTAAACTCTGTCTCATGGGTCTTCCAGGACAGGATGATGGAGAAACCGTGGCCCAGTTACTCAAGCAGCTTCTCACAGCTCCCATGCCCATCAGTGCTCATTATTCCAGGAGCAGTGATTTAATAGCACACAGCAGAGAGTTCCAACCAGCAGCAGAAAGGTTTTTATATCTACATCTCCTTTTCCAAATGGGGAAAGCAGGGCCCCAGGGGATGAGAGAACTCGCTGAGGCTTCACAGAGAGGAACCCAAAACTTCAGTGCAAAAAGGGGAAAGCAGAAATGTCCTGAGTGTCACCACAGCAAACCACAAAACTTCAAAGTTTCTTTGTGATGGCAACCACCAAACTCACGTCCTCCAGCTTCAAAATCCTGGCTATCTCCTGTCTGGAAAACCTCCCCAGCTCACTGAGCACTCCCCTGGTTTCACGGGGGAGTCTGCACATGGACAGAGTCAGCAAGAACCCAGCCTGCACACCAGGGACCAGATTTCTGGAATGCTTCAGCTCCCATGTGAGATGCTCGACTCAGTGGTCAGGTTTTCCAGAGAGCCAAACTCTGGGTGTTCAGCTCCTTTGAAGCTCTGGCCCTGACTCACACGTGCAGAGCAACTGCACTTGGACTGCTGAGAAAAATCTGTCCTGCAGAGACAAAAAGAGACAAAGCTCTGCCTGGGACCCAGGACCACCAGAACCTCCTGAGGAGCTCCACAGAGTTCTCTTGGGTCTCCTGCTCACCGAGCACTTCTCCCACCCCACCTCCTCCCCAGGTTTTGGGTCATTCCTGCTCAGAATGCAGGAAAAACCCAGAGGTGCTCCCAGGAGCTCTCTGGTGCCTGCTCCTAAAAGTTTGCAGAGTCTGGGGGCACCCAGCTCCCACCTTCCAGTTTCTCCCCATCACTTTTGGGTACTCAGAAGGGGACCAGGATCTGCAGAAATGCAGTGTCCTGTGGCCAGCACAACTCTGGGATCCTGTGGGGATTTTTGGACCCTGGATGGGCTGTGAGGGAGGTGGGGAGGCAGGTCAGGGTGCTCAGGGTGCTCAGGGTGCTCAGTCACCCCTGGCTGCCTTTCCCTGAGTTGATAAAACCCTCAGACAACCCAGAGATTTCCCCACTTTGCTCCAGAGCCTTTAAAACCTGTGGCTTCTTCTCTCCAGGAACTGGAAAGCTCTGGATGTTCCCTGGAAGAGCCACGGGATGCAAAGGGAAGGGAGGATAAGGATGAGGATGGGGGGGAAAGGAGCAGCATTCCCTCTCCCCACCTCTCCCACAGATGAAGTGTCCCACACTTCATCTCCCTGGCACACAGGCACTCCCTGCAAGCCTTCCTTCCAGGAAACTTCCAGAAAACTAATCCACTTCCAGGAAACTTCCCGGAAAATGAATCCACTGCCAGCAACCCCTGGCTGCCTGTGCTGGGAAGCAGGAGGAGGAGAAGAAGGATGGAGGGGGGGGAAGAAAACA
>NC_092450.1:4881079-4923468 GCF_036169615.1 Heliangelus exortis
TAAAAAGGAAAAGGAAAAGGAAAAGGAAAAGGAAAAAGGAAAAGGAAAAGGAAAAGGAAAAGGAAAAAGAGAAAAAAGCGAAAAAAAGGAAAAAAAGAAAAAAGCAAAAAAGAGAAAAAAAGAAAAAAAAAGAAAAAAAGGAAAAAAAAAGGAAAAAAAAGGAAAAAAAAAAAAGAAGAGAAAAGAAAAGAAATGAAAAAAAGAAGAGGAAAAGAAAAAAAGGAAAAAAAAAGAAAAAAGGAAAAAAAAGAAAAAAAGGAAAAAAAAAGGAAAAAAAAAAGAAAGAAAAAAAAGAAAAAAAAAGAAAAAAAAAAAAAAAAAAGAAAAAAAAAAAAAGAAAAAAAAGAAAAAAAAGAGAAGGAGGAGGAAATGAGGATGGGAGGTGCCAGAGGAGGAGCCTCCACAGCTCCCTGGCAGGAGGATGGAGCAGGGGGGGATTGGGCTCCTCTGCCAGGCACAGACAAGGAAATTGGGCATGGACTTCCAAATTTTTTCCTGATATTCAACCCAAGGAGCTGGAGCTCTGCCAGGGGAGGATTAGGTTGGATATGAGGAAAAAATTCTTCCCAGAGAGTGTGACTGGAATGGCTGCCCAGGGAGGGGGGGTGTGGGGGATTCTCCATCCCTGGAGGTTTTTTAGGGACTGAATTCCCCTGGGAGGGGATCCAGGGTCGGAGCTGCTGATCTGAGGGGTCCTTCCCAACCCCAAATGGTTTTTCTGAACCCCTGACACAAAGACCCTGAGAGGCTTTGGGGAGCAGAGGGGTCCCGGGGCTCACCCAGAAGGTGATTTGTGGCACCCCCTTCAGCACCCTCAGCATCTCCCTCACCCTCCCGGTGTCCGGGCTGACCAGGAGGATGTTCCGTGCCACGAAAAGAGGAGGAGATTCCTGTACTTGGACTTTTCCAGGACGGGTCTGATGATCTGGGGGAAAAAAACCCCAAAAACCCAGCTCTTAAACCGCAGCTTTTCAGCCCTGCGGGCAGCGGGCGGTTCCCCCTCCCCCTTTATTTTTTTTTTTTTTTTTTTTTTGCATCTCCCCTCCCCCAAAGCCCTCGGGACCGGCCCCGCAGCTCCGCCCCCACCTCGTTGAAGACGAACTTGACGTGGATGTTGTGTTTGCGGAGGAACTGCCGCAGCAGCACCATGTCCTCCCCGGGCACGGAGTTGTACTGACACACAGCGATCAGCCGGTTGTCCCGCAACACCTCCTCCGCCTGCCGCCGCAACAGCCGAGCGTACCCGTCCTCCTGGGGGGCAGGGAGGGGCGACGGGGGGCGGGTCAGGGTGAGGGTGCTGCCTCCCACCCGGGACATGAGGCTCCTGCTGTGGATCGGGGCTCAGCCGGGCGGATAACGGCCCCGGGTACCCCGCAGCATCCCGGAGCGTGAGGGAACGGGGTAACAACCCCTTGGATCCAGGCGTCCATCCCGAGGAGCTGCAGAGCCCCCCCGGGGTGTGCAGAACCCCGACCCCCCGGCCACACGCTCACCTGCTGCTCCCGGAGCGGCTCGGTCCTGCGGGGCAGGCAGCGGGGGGGCACGGCCGGGCGCGGGGCCACGTACTCGGTGAGAGCCATCAGCTTCTGGCGCTGGAAGTGCATGGCCTTCCAGTGCCGAGTGACGGCCTTGGAGCCCTGCCGGACGCAGCGCAGGGCGGGCAGCCAGGCTGAGGAGAGGGGGAAGCGCTCAGGGATGAGCCCGGGGGAGCGGGGAGGGAGCGGGAGAGGGGGGAGCGGGGCCTGAGGGAGGCGGGGCCTGGGGGAGCGGGAGGGCTGCGGGGCCCGGGGCAGCGGCACCCGGGTATGGGAACCCCCTCCCCGCTCCCGGCACCCGCCTCCCGCCCCTTCCCGAGCCCCTCGGGGGTCCCAGTCCCGGGGAGGCCCCCGGCCCCCCGCCCCTCACCCCTTTTCCAGGCCGCTCCGCCGCCCAGCGCCGCCATCTTTGCGCGGCGGAAGCGCAAAGCCTTGTGGGAAGGTGGCGGACCTGCGCCCTTGGCCCCGCCCCTTCCGGTGCCGCCCGTCTCCTAGCAACGAGGACGCCGAGGCCTTCGCCCCCCCGCCCCCAGCCCGGGGGTCTCCGTGCCTCCCCCTCCCCAGCATCCCGCAGCCGCTGACCCCCCGGGGGTCTCCGTGCCTCCCCTCCCATCCCGGCTCCTCTGCTCCCGGTGACAGCCCCCAGCACCCCCCGGGGGTCTCCGTGCCCCCCCCTCCCCAGGATCCCGCAGCCGCTGAGCCCCCGGGGGTCTCTGTGCCCCCCAGCCCAGGTCTCTGATCCCCATGACCCTCCCCAGCCTCGGGGTCTCTGTTGCCCCCCCAGCTCAGGGATGCCACCTCCATCCTCCCTCCAAACCCCGGGACCTCTCTGCCCAACCTGGGGGTCCCCAGGCTGATCCCCCCCCGCCTGTCAGCCCCTTCCCCACCTCACCCCCCAGCCCACGGGTTTCTGCCCCCCATTTCCCCAGCAAAATTCCCCTTGCAGGGAGCAGCGGGGACAGCCTGGCCCCTCCAGCCCCCCCAGCCAAGTGCCCAAGGAAGGGACGAGGATCTGGACCCCCAAACCATGGCTGGGGGTGAGTGAGCAGCTGTGGGACCCCCCCATGGGTCAGCCCGGGGGGTTGGGGGCAGATGGGACCCCATCCCCCTGGGTTTCCTTCCCACAGGCCATGAGCAGGAGCCCCGGGGTGACGTTCAGTGACATCCTCGTGGCTGAGCTGGAGGAGATCCACAGCCTCTGTCTGCAGCAGGTAACACGTTGTGAGGGGGGGGAGATCAACCAAACCCCCCAGTCCTGCCCCAGAGTTCAGCTGGAGGGGCTCCAGTCCCAGACACCCCGGGATTCTCCAGTTTGGGTCCTCTCAGCTCCTTTCCCTCTGTTCCCTGCAGCTGAGCTGCCCCACAGCCTCCGGATCCCCCCACCCCACGGGAAAGGGGTGCAGCCCCCAGCATGGACAGAGGTGGGAGCAGAGCAGAGGGGGGGAGCACATCCCCCCCAGCCCCCATGAGCCCCTCAGCAGGGTACAACCCCCCTCCCTCCCTAAAACCCACCAAAAACCCCACAAAACTGGTGCCCCCCCCCCCCAAGGTGCTGCAGCCCCCAACCTCTGCTCTTGGGGGGGTCCCTGCAGGGAGCTGGAGGGGGACCCCGATGGCTGCACACCCACCCCTGCCCCGGGGTGAGGAAGAGGAGGGAGGAAGCTCCTCCAGCAGTGAGGATGAAGATGAGGATGAAGATGAGGATGAGGATGGTGCCCAGGAGGCAGCAGCAGACACGGACTGGGAGGGGCAGGCAGGTTGGTGCCTCCATCCCCAGGGGGGAGAAGGGATGGGGTGGCCCTGACAGCTCTTCTGAGACCTTCCCTTTCTCCTTTTCCTTTTCCTTTTCCTTTTTCCTTTTCCTTTTCCTTTTCCTTTTCCTTTTCCTTTTCCTTTTCCTTTTCCTTTTTCCTTTTCCTTTCCTTCCTTCCCTCCCTCCCCTCCCTCTCTCCCTCCCTTCCCAGCAGATTTCCTGGCAGTTTTCCAGCGGGTCCCTGGCTGATCACTCCCTGAGCAGGAGGAGCGAAGCTCTGGATTTGCACCGGACCCGTCTGGAGGAGCTGGAGCTGCTGCGGGAGCGTTTCCCGGGCTCTGCTGCTGCCCCCCGCCCCACGAGCAGGGACAGGGGAGAACATCCCCCCCCACATTCCCCTCCAAATCCCCCCCCCCATCCCTCCCCTCATCCCTCCCCAAATCCTTTCCCAAATCCCCTCCCAAAACCCCTCCCAAATCCCTCCCCGCCCCCCTTCCCCGCGGTTCTGCCCCCCGGGGGCTCCAGCTCCGTCCCCACGCGGCCCCGGGGGTGCATTTGCCGCCCCTGGCAGGACCCGTGGGGCAAGGTGCTCACCCACGGCCCCGGGAGAAAACCCCCCCGAGGGGACCCCCGTGCGAAAGGAGCGAAAAAACCTCATCAGTTACCCCCCATCCCCTGCGGGTGGGATTAAAAACGTTTTATTCCTACACGGATCTGCACGTCTGAGCCCCCCCCCACCCCCCTCATCCCCCCCTCAGGGGCCGGGAGCAGCTCTGCCCCCGGGAAAAAGACTCCAAATCCCACTCCACTTCCCTCTCCTTCCCCTGCATTCTCCTTCCAGGTCCCCTTTCCCAAGGATCTGTTCCTCCAGGGGGGAATGAGGGAGCTGGAGGCTCCAGGAGCCCCCCGGCAGGGCTGGGGACCCCTCCTGAGCCCCCTCCCCAGGGTTCTGGGGAGCTGGGCAGGGTTTCACCACCCCTATCTGGGAGGAACGCCACGGGGAGGGGGCCGAACACCCCCCCAAAAAACCTACACGGGGTTTAGGTGTAAAACTTCATCTCTGCCTCCACGCAGTCGAAGAAGAGGTCACTCAGCTCCCGGGGGTCCAGAGCCACCGTCCCCTCCAGCAGCTCCTTCATCCCCTCCAAACCCTGCTGCTCCAGGCCCCGCAGGGTCTCCAGGAGCTTCTGTCCCCGCTCCTGGTGGGATTCGGGAAGGAGAAGAGTCCGAGGCTTTCCCAGAGCATCAGGGGGAGGCAGGGAAGGGGCTGGCACTCACCTGGTCCCTCTCCATCAGCTCCAGGGCTGCCTGGTGCCTGCGGTACAGCTCGTGGCGCCGATCCACGGAGCTGCGGAAGCGTGGGAGCTGCTTGGCGGGATCGGGGTGGAAAATGGGAGATCTCACCTGGGGGGTGGGCTTCAGGTTGTCCACGAAGACGAAAGGTTTGAAGACAGACCTGAAGGAGCAGCCCACCCGGGGCGTTGGGATGGACGGAGCCGTTCCCAAACCCCCCCTTCCGGGGATGCTGAGCCCCGGGTGTGGCTCTGCCTCTGGTCCCCTGTCACCCCCCGCGTGGGGCTGTCCCCACCTGGAGGGGTCAGGGGTGGCCGTGAAGAAGTGGACGCAGGGCAGAGCGGGGTCCTGGGGCAGCACAGACACCATGCTGCCTGCTGTGCAGAACCCCTCCGAGTCCACGCAGATCCCGCTGGCTTTGTCCCTCAGGATGCCCATCAGGGTCTCTGCTGTGATGTGACCTGGGGGATGGGGGGAGGCTGTCACAGGAGGTCACCAGCAGCTGCCACGGGGGACGTGGAGATGATGCCACATGAGCTGTGGGGTGGCTATCCCCAACCTCTGTCTCCCTCCTCTTGTCCCTGTTCTTCCATCTCCATCCTGTCCCTGTCTTCCATTCCTGTCCTTCATCCCCATCCTCTCTCCCTTGTCCCCATCCTCCATCCCCATCCTATCCCCATCCTCTGTCCTTTTCCCTCAACCTGTCCCCATCCTCTGTCCCCATCCTCCATCCCAATCCCCTGTCCCCATCCTGTCCTTGTCCCCCAACCTTTCCCCTTCCTCCATCCCTGTCCCCTACCCCACCTCATCCTTATCTTCTCTCCTTTTCCCCCCAACCTGTCCCCATCTCCATCCCCATCCTCTCTCCTTTTCCCTCAACCTCTCCCCATCCTGTCCCTGTCCTCTGTCCCCATCTTCCATCCCCATCCCTGTCCCCATCCTCCCTCCTCATCCCCCAACCCGTCCCCATCCTCCACCCCCATTCCCTGTCCCCATCCCACCCACCCTGTCCCCATCCCTGTCCCTGTCCCCATGCCCACCTGCATTGCTGCTGGAGCAGCTCCCTGCCAGCTCTCTGCCGTGCCTTGGCTGCCTCCATGCGTGGGGGCTGCTGGGGCAGGGAGAAGGCTTCGGAGAAGCTGAATTCCCCTCCCCACTCCACCAGCCCTGGCTCAGGGCTCGCTGCCTCAGCCCCACGTGCTCGGCTGTCACCTCCCTCCCGATGCTCAGCTGGTTGGAGATGTTGTGGCTGCCCTCTGAGGAGGGGGTGCTCAGCCTAAGAGGAGGGTGTACCCCCAAAAGAGGGGGAGCACAACCCCCCTATCCCCACGAGCCTCTCACCCGGTACCCCACTCACAAAAAAAAAAACAAACAAACCCCAACCACCCAACTGGTGCCACCCCCGAGGTGACACGGCTCCCAGTCCAACCAGTGCCAGCTCACCTCGGATCTGCTGGGCTGCCCAGTACCTCCCAGCTGTCTCCAGCACCAGGCCTCGGTGCGGTCGGCCAGCAGGAAGGTGTTGTGGTAGATGAAGGGTTCTGGTTCCTCCTTGCAGCTCCCTCCTTGGCCGTAACGTTCCAGCAGGGAGGTGATCACCCCCACGGCCTCCCGGGCCGAGCTGCCCCTCTCCAGCCCCAGCCTGCCAGGACAGCAGCACCCGGGGGGTGTTTGGGGGGGACAGAGCAGAGAGGGGGTGTCCGGGGGGCCCCATCCTCACCTCACCAGGTCCATCCCCAGCAGAGCCTCCTCCTCTCCCACCGCCTCCCGGGTCCAGACGCCCTCGTTGCCCACGCAGACCCCGTGTTCATTAGCCCCCATCTCAGCCCCCCAGAGCCAGGCTGGGCGGCTCAGCACCACCCCGTGGGTCCTTTCCACCTGCTCGATCTCCAGGTAGGTGCACTGGGGGGGGGGGACACAGAGAAGAGACCTGAGAGCCGAGGGGGACCCCAGGGGGACGCTGTGCAGCTGAGACCTGGCACGCTCAGCACACCCTCCCTCCCGGACCCCGCTTGGGTCCCGTCCCGGTCTCACCTGGACTTTGTCCCCGGGCTGGTGGGTGGCAGCGGGGGACGTAGAGGATCTCCTGGACCTCGTGGCGCGGTCGATCCGCGTTCTTGGCGAAAATGACGGCGGGGACCGCGGTGTGCGGGGGCATCGCCACGAAGCAGTCGCAGGAGGAAGGTGCGGGATCCCGCCCCGCCATCCTAAACCGGGGGAGGGGGGGACACCGAGGGGAACGTCACCCCCCAGCCCTGCCCTAGATGGGTCACCAGGGTCCCTTTGGGGATGGGTGATGCGGGGACACCGAGGACCCCATCCCGGGGTGGGCTGGGGGGAACCTCCTGCCCCGGGAGCCCGCAGCTCTGCACCGACCGCAGACGCGGCCCCCGACGGCCCCGGTAACCGCGACCCATCCGCACCGGCTGCAGACGGGACCCCCGCCCGCGCAGCCCCGGTTCTCGGGACCCCCCGCACGAACCCCCCTCCCGGGACCTCCCAGACCTCACGGATCCGCTGCTTCTCCCGCTCCGTCGCCGCCGTCCGGTCCCGCCCCCCCTTCCCGTTCCCGGTCCCGCCCCGTCCGGGATACGGCGGCGCCCGGTGGCCGGAGGCCGCAAAAACGGCAGCGGGCGAGGACCGGCACCGGGACCGGTACCGGTACCGGTACCGGCAACCCCGGGGAGCGAGGAGGCACCAGACCCTAAAGGACCAGGGCAGGGACCGGGGTATGAGCGCAGGGGTCCTGTGGGGCCCGGGGGGCAGCACCCCAGGAATGAAGCCCCCGCCCCCCAGCATGCGAACAGACCTGCGGGGCAGCACCCAGCCCTTGGGGGGCACCCTGGGCACCCTCCCGGCGTGGGAAGCAGCGAAAGAGGGGTGCAGGATGAGACCCCTCCGAGGGGGGCTCTGCTGGTCCTCACCCGGGTCACCCCCCACCCACCCAGCACCCTCCTGCACCCCCCATCCCCAGCATCCCGGTCAGGTGCGGGACCCCTGGGACCCTTGGAGGGATGGGTGGGAGTCGTGGTACGGGACCCCCGGGGACCCTCGGAGAAGAAGGAGGCGGAGAGTGGAAAACACGCGGCTTTTATTCCAGTACAAAACCCATCCCACAGCCCTGCAGCCTCTTCACAGCACAAAAACTCCCCTGGCTGGGGTTGGGGGGGGGGGGGCAGACACCCCCCGGGCCGCAGCACCCGCTGAGGCCACCCCATTCCCTTCCCCCCCCCCCCATCCTCAGCCGGGGCTGGGGTTGGGTGGGTGGGGGGACGCCCCGGGGCCCCCGCCCGGGCCGGTTCCTCCCTGCCCCGAGGAGGGAGCTCGGGGGTGGGGGGCCGCGGTGGTTGGGGGTGCGGGGCCGGGATCCCCACGCCGCAGCAGGCTGGACTGGTTTCGGCGGGTGGGGGCCGGAACTCCGTCCCTCCCCACCCGGTTTTACAGCCTTCATTACCCCATCGCGGCAGGCAGGGAGGGCCCCGGGGGGGTGCGGGGGCAGAGCACACCTGGGGGCCCCTCCTGGCAGCCCCCCCCTCCCCACACACACACACACACACCCCGGCTTGGAAATGGGTGGGGGGCTGCTGGGGGAGGCCGAGCCCCCAGCCCCAACATCTCCACGGGACCCCCTGCTCGGCCGGTCCCTCCCCATCCTACCCTTGGGGTGCCCCCGCTGCAGCCCCCCCCCGAACACGGTGGCTGCAGCACGGGGGTCCCCAAGACATCGGGGGGTCCCCAAATACTTCAGGGTTCCCAAACGCCTCAGGGGCTCAAACACATCACAGTCTCTAAAACTTTGGGGTCCCAAGAAGGCTGGGGAGGGCCCAACACATCAGGGTCCCCAACACACGGGGTCCCCAGTACATAAGGGTCCCAAAACACTTTGGGGTCCCCCCACACATTGGGGTCACCAACTTGCAGGAGCCCCTGGCTGGTGCCGGAGCAGAGCTCAGTACCAGAATCCAATGGGTCACTGTCACGACACTGCAGAACCCCGGGGAGGGTCCCCCAGCCCCCTCGGGATCCCCTCGGGGGGTGAATTCCCAGGCGGGAGGGGGGGCACCGAGGGGGAATTTTGTGCTGGAAAAAGGCAAATGCTGGATTCGGGGACATCCTTCGAGAGCTGCAGAGAGCCCAGGTCACCCGAGTCCTGCAGAGGGACCGTGGGGGCCCTGCTGGGGCTGGGAACGGGTCCCCGCGGACCCCCCCCCAGTGAGACTTCACCTCGTGCTGGGGGATTTGCCAGCCCCACGGCTCGGCCCCACGCACGGTGGGGGCTGACATTGCCCCCCCCCCGTGCACCTGTGGGGACAGGGACAGGGACAGGACCCTGCGTGGGGTCCTACCCCCCCCACCCCACCAATCCCACGGCCAGAGCTTTGGCTCGAGACGTCTGCTCTGCCCGAGTGGCAAAACCTGGCTTCACCTTAATAAAATAATAATAATTAATAATAATAATAATTAATAATTAATTAATAATAATAAAACCAACAAAACCGAAGGCTTTTGGGCGCCCTACGGGCACGGACCCCACTCGACTTCACCTCTAACCCTTCCCTCCCCCCCAACCCTCCGGGTGCTCTGAGCCTGGGGGCAGCTCCTGCAGCCCCAGGCACAGCCCCCCCAGAAAGGAGCTGGGAGATCGCCCCCCCCCTCCCCCCCTTTAGATCTCCCCCCCCCCGGATTCCCAACTGGTGTGAACTGGTGCAACTGGGGGAGCCCCCGGTGTCCTGAGCAAAGCCCAGTGCTGCCCCCCAGCACCCCCCCTGCCCAGGCTCAGTGTCACCTGCTGTGTCCGAGGGGCTCTGCCAAAATCTGGAGAGGGGAGGGTAAGACCCAAAAGGTCTAAAAATGAAGCTTTGTAGACCCCCACCCGGGGGTGAAGGACAGATGTGGGGTCCCCTGGGGACAGGGGGACAGCCCCAGAGGAGGACAGATAAGGGGAGATGGTCCCTGGTGGGGGATGCTCCAGAATGTCCCCTGGAAGAGGCACAGGGAAGGGGCACCACGGGGGGGGACAGGCAGCATGCACGGGGGGGACCGTGGGGGTCCCCGGGGACACGGGATCCCGGGAAGGGGACGGGGACACGGCTACAGGGCCACAGGGGGACGGGCAGCATGCATGGGGGGGGGGGACAGCTGGGTCCCCGCAGCCACAGGGTCCCCGAGGGCCCTGTAGCACGCAGGGGGGGAGGAGGGATGGTGGGGTGGGGGCTGCTGTCCCCAGTGGGGTCCCCAGAGTGTGGGGGGGGGACGGACAGGCAGGGAAAGGGACGGGGGGGGTTGGGAAATCCCACACAGCTCCAGGGTCCCTGGGGAGGGAGAGCCAGAGGGTGCCGGGGGGGGAGGCGGGGGTCGTGGGGCGGCGGGCAGCCCGGCCGTGCCAGGACGGAGGAATGTGACCGTCCCGGCTCTCCCGGGCCCGCGGCCGCCCCGTTCGCTTCGCTTCCCGCCCGGGGCTGGGCGGTGGGTGTGGGAAAGCTGCAGGTGTACGTTGGGCAAGCGCTCGCCGCCGCCCCCCGCCACCCCCCGGGGGCTTCCAGCCAAGGATTTCTGTTTCCACCTCCCGCCCTCCCCCCCCTCTCATTTTCGCCTCCAATTGGGCTAAAAAAAAAAAGGGGGGTCCCATCCACCCCCGGCTCGCCCCCAGCCCAAGCGGAGCTGCGAGGATGCGGGGACCCCCCCCCATACACAGCTCAGCATCTCCAAAAAGGGGGAGGGGGGGTTCATGCGCACCCCCTGAACCCCGTGTGCCCCTCTGCCCCCCGAGGGTCCCGAAACCTCACGGGTGGCCAAAGGGAGGGGATGGTACGGGGGGCGCGGGGCTGGGATGCCAATAATTTAGGGGGAAGCACGGGGAGGGGCCCGGGGGCTGCAGTCACCCCCCGAGCGGAGGCTCCCGGGTTTCTCCTCTCTCCCTTTCTCCTCTCCTTCCTCCCCTTTGGGTCAGACGTGCCCGGGCAGCGCCTGCTCCTTCGGCTCCCATTGATGTTTCTCCCAAACAGCCCGGCTGCCCGCCAGCACCTCCCGAAAAAAAAAAAAAAACCAAAAAAAAAAAAACCAACAGGATTTGGGAAACTGGGGGAGGACGGGGTGGAGAGGGGGGGGTGTGGAGGTGGAGGTGGGGGGCGGGAGAGCGGGACAAGTGAAACCGCCGCGGGGCAGCTCCTCAAGAGGGACACAGAGCTGTGCCACCCCCTCTGTCCGTGTCCCCCCCCCTCCCCATTTCACCGCCGCAGGGTGCCAGCCCTGCGCCCACCCCATCACCCTTCAGAGACCAGCCCCAAAGGGTCTCCATCTCCCACCCACCCACCTACCCCACCCGGGGTGCTCCCCACCTCCATCCATATCCCCCCCCCCAGCTCCCGGGGAGCAGGGGGGGTGCTCAGCAGCTCAGTTTGTGGGGGCTGCGTTGCCCCCCTCGGGCTCCCTCTTGCCTCCCTTGCCGGCGGACGGGTCCCCGGCGCCCTTGGCCTCGGGTTCTCCCCCATCTTTGCCCCCATCGTGGGTCTTCATGTGCTTGCCCAGGTGGTCGCTGCGCATGAAGACTCTGCCGCAGACGGGGCAGGCGAATTTTTTGGCTCCCGTGTGGGTCTGGAGGTGCCTCTGGAGCTCGTCGGAGCGGGTGAAGCGTTTGCCGCAGAAGAGCCAGTTGCAGACGAAGGGTCTGTCGCCGCTGTGCCAGCGCAGGTGGGCTTTCAGGTGGGAGGTTTTGGCGTAGGCTTTGCCGCAGCCGGGGATGTGGCAGTTGTGGAGGTGTTTGCGTTTCACCCCCTCGGGGCAGGGCCCCCCCCTTTCCGCCTCTTGGCAATTAGGGCAGCGACAAGCCGCTTGCCCCCCACCCCGGGGGACGGCCCGGCGGGCGCCTTTCGCTCTCCCGCCCCCCTCCGCCTCCTGCCCGCGGCCCTCGGGGGGTCCCTCCAGCGCTTTCGACCCCTCCGGTGCCAGGAGGTGTTGGGTCGGAGGGGGCAGCAGGTGAGCGGGGGGGGTGCAGAGCTGGTGCTCCCCCCCGCCGTAACCCCCCAAGGCTGGGGGCAGCCCGGGGTGCCCGGGGACCTGCAGCCCCCCGCCCTGCCCGGGGGGCAGCTCCATCCAGCTGGCTCCGGCGTGAAGATCCCACCAGTTGATGCCTCCGTCTTCTCCGGAGGGGCCGGGATGGGGGGGTCGAAACCAGGACTCGTAGGGATGCGCCATGTCCGGGGCCGCCGGCAGCAGCTTGGCGTAGGCACCGGGGGCGGGGGGGCCGTCGGTGGGCAGCTCTAACCTCGGGGGGCCATGGGGGTCGTAGGTGCCGGGGGTGGCGAAGGCGGCGGAGGCGTCGGGACCCGCCAGAGGTAACTCCGGGGGGGGAAGCGGGGAGGAGAAGTCTGCGGCCCCCACGGGGGCGGCGGTGCCGTGGGGCTGGAAGGGCTGGAGCGGCTGGAGGTCCAGGGGGGCCGGAGAGGCGCGGGGGGTGTCGGAGGGCTGAGTCCCCAGGGAGCCGCAGACCGCTGTCAGCATTGCCGGGAGGAGCGGGGCGGGGGGCGCAGACAGACCTGGAGGGGGGGGGGACGGGTTGTGAGAAGAGAGGGGGAGACACCCGCCCGAGGACCCCTCCCAAGCCCCTCTGCACACGCGTCCCCCCTCCCCCCATCACAGGGAGGGGTTTGGCACCGGCGGTAGCACCGGTTCCCATCCCATGGCACAGGTGACGGTGTCCCCAGCACTGTCACCCACGGTTTGAGGGACACCCCCACCCCTCCAAGGGGCTTTGGCCACTCCGCAGCCCCCTGTGACACCGGGGAGGTGGCACCCAGCGGGGGGTCGCCCCTTTACACTGCTCCCCCTACCCCTACGGACCCCAAAGGGGTCGGTCCCTAGTTCTGAAATCAAAGGAAGCCACCAGCACCTGCCTTGTCACCCCCCCCGTGTCTCCCCAGCGCAGTCGGGGTCCCCGTGGGGACATCAGTGCTGTCCCCAAGCCCGTGCCCCAACCACGGGGGGACACAGCACCCACCAGACCCACCCGGACAGGATGGGAAAACTTCCCCCCAGCTCTGCTCCTGCCCCAAGCCCCCCAGCCCGGCTGGGACCCCCCAGGCTTTCGGGGGACGACAAACGCAGCCGGGGAGGGTGGATGCGGGGTGCCCCCCCAAACTGGTTGGCAGCAGCAGGACGCGGGAGCGGAGCCACCTGCGGGGAGGCGGCAGAGCCCGGGGCTGAGCCCTTTGAAGCCGAGCTCTGGGCTGCCTTCGCCCGCGGCCCCGGACCCCCGGGGCACCCACTGCACCCCCCCCCGGACCCCCAGGCACCCTCTGCCTCTGCTGCACGGCGGCCGTGACTCACCGGGAGCTGTGCAAACCCCACTGGGGACGGGCCCCACCCCGGTGTCGAAATCCACCTGCCGCCACCGGCTCCCGCCCCCCGACTTCCCACCGGCGCCCTGGAGGGGCCCAGACCCCCTCCCCGCAGACCCCCAGACCCCTCCTGACACCGTCATCCCCTCTCAGACACCCCCACGCTGTCCCCCCCCGGCTCCCGCAGCCCCCGGCCCGTGTGGGACAGGGACAGCCCCCCAAGGAGACACCCGGGGGGGTGCTGAAGATTTTAGGGGTGTGCAAAGGGGAAAGACCCCCAGAGCCACCCCAGACACCTCCAGACACCCCCCCCCATTGCCAGAACTATGAGCCTGGAGCAGGGAATAGGTCCCCAGCATTGAAGCCCCCCCCCAACTGCGTGGGGACACAGTTGTCCCCTGCCAGGTGACACTGGGGAGGGAAGGGGGACGCCAAAGAGAGGGGCAGGAGCACTCTGGGGTGCCCAAATCCCCCTCCCCCCCTTCCCCCCCCTGCACTGCTGACACTTATGGGGGCTTGGCAGCGGGTGCTGGGTTGTGGTCCCCGGGGGTGGGGGGCTCAGCTCTGCCCCCCCAATTTTGGGGCTGTGTCCTGGGGACTGTCCCTGGCTCCTGGGGATGCCAGCCTGGGGATATCCATCACCGAGGGGGGGTCACCCACCCACCGCTGGTCCCCAGGGGGTTCCTGAGCCCCTCTCAGCCCCAGTGGGTGCCAGATTGGAGCCTAAACCATGAAACCCCACAGCCTCGGTCCTTCGGGGGGGCTGCACCGCACGGGCACCCCCCGCCAAGATCTGGGGACCTGGCAGGGACATCCCCCAGCCCCAAAACCCCGACGGGAGGTGAAGGGACCCTGCTGGGGGTCCCACCAGACGCAGACCCGACCCGGCCACGACAAACTCCAGGCAGCGACCACAGCGTCTCACCCCGCTCCAAATGTCCCCCCGCCCCCCGGATCGGGGGGGTCACGGAGACCCAATCCCCGGCCCGTGACCCCACCACGCACCGGAGACCCCTCCCCCGACGGGATCACATCACCTCCACCCGCTCATCTCCAAAGGCAAAGAACAGGGACCCGCACTGGGCTGAGGGGGCTGGAAGGGGACCCCTCACCCTTGGCCCTGCCCAGCCACGCGTGGAACATCCCGGGGCATTTTTCCACCCGGGAATGATGACCCAAAAAAAAAAAAAAAAAAATTAAAAGAAAATCCCCAAATGCCCCCAGCGACCCGTCCCGTCCTCTCTCCCTCCCTCCTTGGCGGGGCTCGGCCGACGCGTTGGCCATTTCACCGCAGGGAAACTGAGGCACGGGCGAGTGCTGCGTCCCCGTGAGTCACGGTCCCGGCTGGGCAGAGGCGGCTCCAGCCCCAGCCGGTGCCTCGCCCCGCGGCTGGACCGGGAGGACAGAGCCGGCCGCAGCCCCCGGCCCGGTGGAAGCCCCGACGGGGCGGTTCGGGGAACGGCGGCGAATTTTGGGGGTTGATGCTGCGGTTTTTGGGGTGATGCTGCGGGATTCGGGGGAGGGGAAGGAAAGGGTGTTTGGGGATGGTGCTGCGGGTTCGGGGCGATGCCCCATCGCCCAACCCACAGCTCCCTGCCACCGGAGCGAAACTCCCCGGGGCTCTCTTGGGGATGGAGTCGGGGGGAGGAGGTGGGACACAAACGGGGACAACAGCGGTGGCGGCGAGGAGGGGGACACAGAGCCTCGCCCCCTGGATGGGGGGAGCTGTGGGGCAGAGGAGGGGGCTGAGCGTCCCGGCGCCACGGACGGGGGCTCCGCGCTGTAACGGGGGGGATGGGGGTGAGGGCAGGGCGTCGCGGGAGCCTCGGGGCTCGGTGGCCAGTGGACGCGGAGGGGTGGCAAGTGAAGACTTGCCGGGGCTGGGCCGGGCCGGGGCGGCGGAGCAGTCGGTAGCGAGTTCCCAGCCGTCGGTCCCCGGGGCTGCCGCGGCCCCCGGTGCCAAGCGGGGGGTCCCGTCGGGGATCCCGGTGACCACTTCCCCCCTCCCACTCACCCGCTCACCCGCTCGCCCCCCGCTCCCCGGGGTACGTACGGGTTTAGGGGCAGCGATCTGCCGGCGGCTCCCTCCTCATCGGCGTGGGCGCTGGCTCCCGAGGGGACCCCGAGGGACCCGCGCGGCTCCCCAGGGACGGGGCACCCACTGGGCCGGGCGAGCAGGAATGGCTGGGTGCTAGCCCGGCTGCCGGCTCTTCCCTCCTCCCCAGCTCCACCCCTCCCCGGCCCAGGTGATTTTAACCCTTGGAGGCAGAGCCCCGGCCCCGCCGCTTGACAGGAGCCTCGTCCCGGTCCCAGAATCCGGCTCATGAAAGGGGAGGGAGGGGACGGGAAGTCGGGAGCAGACACCGCAGCCAGGGGGGTAATTAAAGAAGAAAGCAAAACCCGCCCCATTCCCTCCTTCCCTCCCTCCCTCCCGCGCCTCTGGCCGCCCTCCCCCTGCCAAACCCCCCCTGGGGACCCCCGCACCCCGTGTGCTCTGTGTCACACACACCCCCTGCCCCGGGGGTGGCACACACACAGCTGGACGGGTGTCCCCCGCCCTGCCCCTAAGCGTGTGCCCCATCCCGGTGTCCCCCGCCCCCGTCGTGCCGCAGGGGCGAGGGGACAGCGGCAGTGACGAGGGGACTCGTTCTGGGGGCAGAGCTGGAGCGGTGTCGGCAGAGAGCACGATGGTGGTGGCAGCTCCCACCGTGACCCAGAGGGATTCGGGGTCCGGGAGGCCCCAAGCGATGTCCCCGCTCAGCTGGGGACCCTCCTGCTCCTGTCCCCTGCCACCAGGGGCTGCTGGGAGGGAGAAGCTGCAGGAGCCACTCAGCAGCCATCGTGTCCCCATTTCCAGGGACAGAAATCACCGGGATGGCAACCGGTGGCCCCCGCCTTGCAGAGACCCTCGTGTCCCTGTGTCCCCGCTCCAAAGCCCACGAGGAACAGGTGCTGGTGGCCTTGGCAGAGCCGGGGTGGCCAGGGCTGGCGCGTGGGAGCCCACATCTCCCCGGAGCTTGCCAAGCAGAGGGCACCGCCGGGAACTCCTTCGCCCTGGGGAAAACTCTCCCGGTTTTCATCATCCCCGGGATGGCTCCACCACCGAAACGTGGCTGCCTGTGGGGTGCTGAGAGTGGCTCCACGGCACGGGTGGGCACAGGGATGGGGACCCCGGGGTGGGCAGGAGGGGGATGAGCTGCTTGTGGTTGGGTGCTCGAGTGCTGTGGGGGCACACGGGGGATGTGGGGGGACCCCAGCCCCACGGTGTCCCCTCCTCTCCCCCCTGCACCTGCTGGGGCCGTTCCTGTGCCCATGGGGAATGGGGACACTCCAGTTTGGGGACACCCAAGTGCTGAGTGGGCCAGGGTCGTGGCCCTGGGCTCCCCTTCTGACTGTGACAGTGGCCACCAGCAGCTGGGGGCAGGGGACACTTTGCGTGTGTCACACTTGCAGGTCCAGACACCCCCTGACCCATTCCCACCCAGGATTTGGGACACCACGGAGCACACTGTGCACGTGGCGGGGGGATGTGGCTCCTCCTGGGTCCCCACACTCCGGGGTGTCCTCCCAGTCCCCCCAGTGCACCAGGGACTGGTGGTGCAGAAGGGTGGTGGGACCTGGCAGGGGGTCCCAGGTGATGCTGTGGCCCCTCTCCCCTCAAGCCTCGGGCCACCAAGGGGCTCTGTGACAGGAGGATGAAGGACACGGGGACAAGGACCCACTGATGTCACCAGCACTTTGTCCCAGAACTCCCTGGACCCATCCCAAAACACCTGGGAGACTGGGAAGGAAATGTGGGGCAGGGGGGGGATGGAACCCTGCGGCTGGATGGGGCAGTGGAATGGGGCCACGGGGGCCTTGGGGACATTGGGGACCTTGGGAACCTTGGGGACCTTGGGGACCAGGGGTCTGGGGCTCCCGGAGCCCCACCTGGGACCACACACGGGGAGGAAACCCCGGCGATGCAGGAAGATTTCGGGGTACACACACATCTCCTCACCGCGGAGCGTCTGAAACCCCGAGCCGTGCTTTGAAATCACTGCTAATTACAGAGCTCATTTGCATAAATTACAAGGCAAATGTCTCCGATCCCTCCCGAGCGCTCAGGCTGCAGGAGCCGCTCCGGGGGGGGGAAGGACGGGGACTGAAGGGAGGATTGGGGGGGTCCCGGGTGCCACATGGGGCCGGGATGGGGTCGGTGCTCCCCAAAACTGCGTCTGGGACCCCGGTGGGTGGGCACGATGCAGCCCCCCCTCAACCCCCACCTGCTCGGGGGGGGGCATGGGCCTCGTTGTACCCCGATGGGTGACAGGGGGGTGGCAGGGGATGGCACAGGGGATGGGCTGGGGGGGGGGGACACAGCCCGGTGGCACGTGGGGGTTGGGGACACCCCTGCCCCAGGGATGGAGAGATGGATGGAGAGGGGGACAGAGGGGGGGGTCACCTCCTGCTGCCCCCCAGGGCCAGGAGGATGGAGGGGGGAGGAGGTGATCTGCCCCCCCAGGAGGATTTGGGGCGGGGGGACACACACACAGGGGCCTCCCAGCCTCGGGGAAGGGAACTTCAAACAGCTCCAACTTGGGGGGGGGGGGCGGCAATTTCCTGTTCTGCCATAAATCAAATTGGTTTTGGGGGGGGGACACGGGACGGGTCGGTGTCGGGACCCTGTGTGGGTGCGGGGGGGGTCCCTGCGGGTGAGCACGTCCCTGGGCTGCCCCCCCCATCCCAAACGTGTGGGTGCTGAGCTCCGCAGAGGCTCCGTGCCCCGGGGGTGGGGGGTGCCCCAGGGGTGCCCGGGGGGGGGTCTGCAGTCCGTGCCCACGGGGCTGCGCCGTCTGGGTCTCCTCAGCCCTCGAGGGGGGAGCCCCGGGGGTGCAGACGGGGAGCAGTGCAGAGCCCGGATCCTCCCCCCGGGGTTTTGGGGGGTGCTGCCCCCGGCCCCGAGCCCAGACAGCCCCGGGGGGGTGGGGGGGTGACGCTGGGCTGATACTGAACCCCCTGCGGGGTGCAGAGGGGGTGGGGACCCTCGGGGGGGTGACAGTGGCGGTGATGCCAGACTGAGGTGGCTCTGGGTAAGTCGTAGTTCCATGGGGGGGGTCACAGGCGGGAGGGGGGGTCACAGTGCCCATGGAGGGGGTGTCAAAGTGACTACGAGGGGGGTCACAGTGCCACAGGGGGGTCATAGCGACCATGGGGGGGGTCACAGTGCCCACGAGGGAGTCCTAGTCCCCACAGTGGAGGTCACAGTGCCCATGAGGGGAGTCACAGTGCCCACGGGGGGGTCACAGTACCGATGAGGGGAGTCACAGTGCCCACGGGGGGGTCACAGTGCCCATGAGGGGGGTCACAGTGCCCACGGGGGGGTCACAGTACCCATGAGGGGGGTCACAGTGCCCACGGAGGGGTCACAGTGCCTCTGGAGGGGTCACAGTGCCCACGGGGGGGTCACAGTACCCATGAGGGGGGTCACAATGCCATAGGGGTGTCATAGTGCCCACGGGGGGGGTCACAGTGCCCACGTGGGGGGTCGGGTCCCCAGTGTGTGGTCACAGTCGCCACGGGGTTGGGCCACAGTCCCCGTGTGGGGGGTTGGGGGGGGGTCAGAGCCCCTCGCCCCCCCTGTCTGAGCAGCCCTGGGGCCCTGTCCCTGTCCCCGATCGGTGCCATCCCGGGGACAGAGGTGCAGGGTCCCCGGGGGGATGAGGGCTGGCACGGGGCTGTCCGCCCGGTCCCTGGGGACAAGCAGCAGGCAGGGCACCCGCCTGGCAGAGATATCAGCCGGGATTATCGCGACCGAGACTTCCTCTGCCCTCGCTGCGTGCCCCCAGGGAGCGTTTCTCGCCGGGCTCAGGAATTGCTGTCGGGACTCGACCTCCTGCGACGCGGGGAGGGAGCTGAGGGCTCCGCTGGAGCTGGAAATGGGGTTTTTAATTAACTGCGGGTAATCTCCCTGCTCATCGGAACCCAACCGGCCCCGGCTGTCAGTCAGAGCCTGGGGAACCCCGCCCGGCACGGCCGGGAGAGCCGGGAGAGCATCCCGGGGGGACGCGGGGGACACCCGGAGTGGGACGTCTGGATCCTGCTGGGATGGGACTGGTGGATGCACCGGGAATGGGATCTGTGGATCCAGCTGGGAATGGGACACATGGAACCATCTGGCAATGGGACACACGTCTGGATCCAACTGGGATGGGAAACAGGGATCCAGTGGGAAATGGAATCTGTGGATCCGACTGGGGATGGGACACAGGGATGCACTGGGAATGGGATCTGTGGATCCAGCTGGGGATGGGACACAGGGATGCACTGGGAATGGGACACACACAGGGATACACTGGGAATGGGACACAGGGATGCACTGGGAATGGGACAAAGGGATGCAGAGGGGATGGGGAGCTGTGGCTGCAGCAGAGATGGTGTCCCCGGGGTGGGACACACGGGACAAGCAGGTGCAGTGGGGGTGAGGGGACAATTCCCTGGGAATAGGGACACAGGGATGCAGTGGGGTGCAGGGACGAGCTGGCAGCTCAGGAGGTGCCGGAATTGCTGGAACTGAGCGTGGGTTTGGGCACGCTTCCCACGCCAGGTGGCACCCAGGTGGCACGGGATGGGTGGCAGGGGCTCAGGGACTGTGGGGATGGGGACAGTGGGGACCCCAAGTCACAGCTCGGGGTCCTCCCGGTGCAGCCTGATCCCTGCCCCATGTCCCCGTGTCCCATCCTTGCTGTCCCACCCCGGGTGTCCCTGTCCCCATGTCCCCCATGTCCCCCGTGTCCCCGTTCCCACCACGCTTGCACAGAGGTGGCCTTGGTGGCCTTTTCCCGGGAATGGTGACAGCACCGGGCTGAGCACCTGGGGAAACTGAGGCAGGGAGCAGCAGGACGGGACGTGTCCCAGCAGCCAGGGCGGGAGCACCGGGACTGGAGCCGAGGCCCAGTGGGCAACCAGCCCGGTGCTGGCCCTTGGCCACCACTGCGGGGTCCCTGTGCCGGGTTGGCCTCACACCCCTCAGGGTACAGACCCCCCCTCTGTTGGGGGGTGACCACCGCAGATGGGGTTCCCAGGGTGTCCCCCGGTGGTGCTGGGGCTGCGGGGGTTCCCGGGGGTCCCACTCGTGGAGTTCAGTGGCCAAAAAGGCCACGGATGTCCCCGTGTCTCCCCCACGGAGACCCCCCCCCCAAGGGCACCCCATCCCCGACCCTCCCCATCCTGCTCTCCTCTCCCCAAGGTGAGGACCACGATGTGGGGGGGGGGGGTTCTGCCCCATCCCCTTCCCCCGGAGATGCCACCAGGACCCCCGGGGTGACATCGGGGGTGTCCAGAGGGGGGACCCGTGGGGCCGGGGGCCGAGGCGGGGGTCGGAGGCGCCGGTGCCAGGCGGTGAGTAATCAGGAGGGGAGGTAATTAAAAGGGAGGCACTCGCCACAGCAAGTTCCCACAAATGGAGGCCCCGGGGCCATAGACACCGCACAACAAAGCACCGAGCAATTATTTGGCTCCAGTGGGAGGTTGTTGGTCCCGTGGGGGCTGGAGCCAGCTGGGCACCCCGGGGCCTGGCATGGGGTCAGGGGGTGGGGACCCCCCAGATGGGCAGCGGGTGGATGGTGGTCTCCCCCCCCCCCCCCCCATCATCCAGGATTGGGGTGAGGATGTTTGGGGGACAGAGAACCCCCCCAGCCCCCTTCCATCTGCACCCTGAGTCCTCCGAGGGTCCTGGGGAGCCCGACCCCCCCTGGGCACCCCAAACCCTTCCCCTTCCCACTCTCTGAAGGGAGATGGGACCCCCCGAGCCCCCCCACTCCGCACCAGGAGGAGAAGGGGTCCCTCAGCAGCGCTTGGGGACCCCCCAGTCCTTCCCCCTCCCACGGGGGTCTGGGGGGTCCGGGGCTGCCCCATGGCGGGACCCCCAGGGGATGAGGATGGGGAGCGGGTGGGTGACCCGGGCGGGGGGGGGGTTTGACTCAGTTTCCCCCTGTGGGGGCTCAGCCACGGGGACCCACGAAGCCCTGAGCCCCCCCCCCAACACCCCTCGGGATTTGGGGACCCCCCTGGGATTTGGGGACCCCCCCTGGGATTTGGGGACCCCCCTGGCCCTGGGAACCCCCCCCCCCGGTGCGTGGGAAGGTCCCGAGCAGAGGGATCGAGGGTCCCAGGGGGGTCCCAGGGGGAGGGGATCGGGTCCTGCGGGGACCCCCGGGGACCCCCGGACCCCGCTGCCCCCATCGGGCTTCAGCCTCCCGCATCGCCCCGCCCACCCGGAGGGGCTCGGCCAATCGGCAGCGGAGATCGGCCGCCTCCCGCCTCCCATTGCGTCTGCTCTATGTCAATCAAAAGGGTTTCGACCAATCGAGAGGCGGATCGCGGGTGGGTCCCGCCCACCGGGAAGTCCGCTCCCCCTCCCCCCCCGACCTGTCAGCGCTGTCAATCAATCAACGGACGGCGAGCGGCTGGGCGCACTCCCATTGGCCAGCCGAGCTGTCAATCAGAGATCTGCCCTTCCATTGGCTCTCTTTTTCCGTCCGTCACCCCGGAGGCCCGCGCCCATTGGCGGAGCCGCCGCTCCATCACGGGCCCTATTGCTCATCGGAGCCGTCCGTCAAGCCGCAACCCCGCCGCCGATTGGCCGGCGGGAGAACACCTCCCCGCCGATTGGTCGAGGCGCCGGAGAGACGGGCGGGGATTGGCCGAAAGGCCGCCGAGGGGGCGGGTCATGCAGGGCGGTGCCCGGGCAGCCCCGGAGGAGGAAGATGGCGCCGTGAGGGGTTCGGAGCCGCCGCTCCCCGGGGTCAGTGCGGGGCCCGGGCCGGGCCGGGAGCCCCGGGACGGGGGGAAGCGGCGCGGGGGGCGGCAGCGGCTCCGGGTCCGGAAGGGGCGTGAGGAGTGCCCGGAGCGCCCTCCCCCAGCGCCGGGCGGGCGGGCGGCGCTTCCGGGGCCGGGGCTCGGTCAGGGGCGGACCCGTTCCCTGGGATCCGCCTCCCCGGGGACCGCCCGGAGGGGCCGGGAAGGGGGGGCCGGGGGCTGGGGGGGGGTCTGGGCGGGGTCCCGGGATGTACCGGGGGGTCCCGGGGGGGTCCCCGCTGTGCTCGGGGTCCTGCGGGGCCGCCCCGGGGGGTCCGGGGCTGGGACCCCCCCAGAGGGGGTGAACGGGGAGCGGTGTCCGGGGGGGTGGGGGCTGCGTCTGAACCGGGCCCGGTTTGGGGGAGTGGGGGGGGCACTGCTGCTGCTCTGGGGGGGGATTTTTGGGGAAGGATAAAGGATTTTTTGTATCCGCCCCCTGCTCTGAGCTCCGGGATTTGGGGGCTCTGGGTCCGGGGGTGCAGGGGTTACCCCAGGGTTTATCCTAGGGGTTATCCCAGGGGTTATCCCAGTGCTGCAGCATCCCGGATCCTCGGGAAGTTCCCACTGGGCTCTTCTCTGGTTCTGGGGGAGCTGCCGTGTTGCCCCCCCCCAAAAAAACCCCCAAAACCCCCCAACCCGTGGGGTGCAGACCCTTCCCCAGGGAGCTGCCCCCCACCCCCACCCCCGAGCACTGCTGCCTTCATTTCCCCTGCTTCTCCTTTTCCTAAAACTCAACCAAAACCCGGGAATTTTCTCCCCAGAAGCATCAGGGGAGGAGGAGGCAAAGTCGGGGTGTCTGGAAGTGGGGGGGGGGGAACAGGAGGGGGTGAAACAACAACCACAACAACAACAACAACAACAACAAGAAGAGGAGCAGCAGGGATCCTGCAGGATTCCCGGAGCTCCCTGGATTTCCTGCTGCTCAGATGGTTGTGTCCCACTTTGCATCCTGCCCCTGGCACTGACAAACAAACGGCACCAGCCCAGGCCTTGGGTTGTTTGGGTTTTGGGGTTGGTTTTGTTGTTTTTCCCTTGGCTTCATCATCCTCTGAGTGTTGTGGAATTTTTGGGGCAGTTCCTGAGGTCCCTGGGGGGGGCTCAGCTCAGCTGTGTCCCAGTGCTGGGGGTTGGGGGCACGTTCAGAGGCTCCACCAGGGAAGGGGATTTTGGGGAGCTGGAACTCCCCTGGGACTGGAATCTGTGGGATCCCAGGATGGATCCCCCGTGGCCTCTGTCCTGCCTGGAAATGGGTGTCACTTCCCCTCTGGAACAGGAGGCAGCAGGGATGTGGTGGTGCCAGGGACTGAAATCATCATCTAAAATAGACAAACCCCTTCCAAACCCCCCAAAAAAAGGAGTTTTGTGGCTGGGTGGGGGTTTTGTGGCACCTCTGGAGCAGGACAGGGAATGCTTGGGGCTCTCAGGACCTTCTGGGCTCTGCCCAGCTCCCTCCCAACCTCTGGAATCCCTGAATCCTGCAGAGGGTGAGAAAAAAAAAAAAAAGCCCCAGAAACGAGCCCCAAAGTCCCCCCAACCCACAAACACTTTCTCCCCTTTATTTCCCCTCCAGAATCCTGAAGAGAATGGCCCAGTTTGCACTGGGAATAAATTCTTGGGCCGAGGGAAGGAAGCAGCTCTGAGCAAAACCTCCCAGTTGTGCTGCTGGGGGCACCCAGAGAGCCCTTCCCTGCAGGGCTGGTAAGTTTTACCTCTTCCTCCAGCACCCCAATGCTCTGCTCTGGGTTGGTTTTGGGGTTTTTTGGTCTTTTTTTTGTTTTTTTTTTTCCACGTTGGGCTCAGAGCTCCTGGAGGTGGTGTCAGGGTGGTTGCTTGGGGGAAGTCACTGCAGGAAGTGGCTCCCCAGCCAGAAATGGTTTGGGTTTAGTTCCCTTCAGTTACCAGTTTGGTTTTGGGGGGGTTTTGTCCTTCCCAAGGGGGGGAGGTGGTGCTGCCCCCCTGCAGAGCTGCCCCGTGACCATGATCAGTTTGCTCTCCCTCCTGGGGTCAGGTTTGGGGAGGGGGAAAATTGGAGCTGAGCTCCTGAGGAAATTCCTGGTGGGGTCAGATCCAGAAACGTTCCCCACCAGCACCCCTTGTCCTGTGCTGGGACTGGAGCTGCCCCGTGCCTCAGTTTCCCCACACTCAGTGGGTTTGTTCCCCTCAGGGTGGGAAACTCAGTGCCAAACAATTCCAGAAGCAACAAAATCCTGGAAGGGATCCCGGGGCAGAGCTGTGCCCACACCAGGACTTCCCACACCACATTTTTATCCTGATTTCCTTGCTCAGGATGATGGAATCTTCCCTGCTCTGTCTCTGCCTCTCTGAACACCTCAGCTTTGCAGGCAGGGCTGCTCCTGCTCCTGCTCCTGCTCCTTTTCCTGCTCCTTTTCCTGCTCCTGATCCTGCTCCTGATCCTGATCCTGCTCCTGCTCCTGTTCCTGCTCCTTTTCCTGCTCCTTTTCCTGCTCCTTTTCCTGCTCCTTTTCCTGCTCCTTTTCCTGCTCCTTTTCCTGCTCCTTTTCCTGCTCCTTTTCCTGCTCCTGCTCCGTTTCCTGCTCCGTTTCCTGCTCCTTTTCCTGTTCCTGTTCCTGCTCCTGCTCCTGCTCCTGATCCTGATCCTTTTCCTGTTCCTGCTCCTGCTCCTGCTCCTGCTCCTGCTCCTGCTCCTGCTCCTGCTCCTGCTCCTGCTCCTGATCCTTTTCCTGCTCCTGCTCCGTTTCCTGCTCCGTTTCTTGCTCCGTTTCCTGCTCCTGCTCCTGCTCCTGCTCCTGCTCCTGTTCCTGGTTCCTGCTGGCAGGGAGGCTGCAGCCCTGCAGCTGGGGTGGCTCCAAAGCCTCCAGCTTTCCAGGAAGGAAAATTTTCCCTTCATCTCCATCCAGCTCCTGGGGCTGGGATGCTCTCATCTCCAGGAGGTGGCTGCACTGAGTGGCTTCCAGGGAGTCACCCTGGAATTCTGACCCTTCCTGGGGATTTCTGGGATCTGGAGACTCCAGGCTGGAGCTTGGGAGTGGTGGGCAGGGGTTTCTTGGTGATCCAAACCTTGGACACTGCCAGGGATGGGGCAGCCACAGCTCTGGGGGCACCCAGGGGCTCAGCACCCTCACCCCAAAGGATTTTTTTTCCTAAAATTTCTCCCTCCTCATCCCAGCCAGGATCCCCCCCAGCTCCTGGGCTCTGCTCCTGCCACCTCCCTGCCTTCTGCTGGGATCCTGGGGGCTGGGAGCAGCAGGACCCCCCCTCCCCTCCCCGTGCTGAGGTCACCCCTGGATTTGGGATCATTGGGAGCCATCCCAATGGTTTCCAGCTTCATCCTGCTGCTCCTCATCCTCCTCCCCTCTCCTCACCCACACTGGGGCTGCATTTCTGAGGGAAACCCTGAGGACCCAAACTCCCTTTTGGGCTCAGACAGGGCCCCCCCAGCACCTTCCCTGGAAAAGTCTCCAGAATCACTGCTGAGCCCCCCAGGGATGGGTGGAAGGGGGAGAGGGGAGGGAACACCAGGGCTGAACCATCTTCCCACAACAGAACAAAAGGTTTAAGCCAATTGTGAGTCCCTTTCCCTGGATTAAACCTCTCTAAAGGAACTGCTGGAGCTGCATCCCTTTTCTCCTCTCCGTGGAAGCTTTGCTCCCATTCCTGTCTCCTCCTTCCCTGCTCAGCTTTTCTCAGCCTCCCCAGCAGTTTTTTTACTCCCCAGAGTCCCCTTTTTAATCCCAGACCCACCCACAAACGTTCAGCACTGACAACAGCCCAGAATAATTTGAAACCATTTTGGTTTTCCCTTGAACACCACGATTCTGCACCAAAACTCTGCCCTGGGGGAGCCCCAGAGGTGGAAACCAAACAGGAGGGAGGGGGTTGGGTGGGAAATGAGGGGGGGTCTCAGCCTCCAGAGCAGCCCAAATGCCTGGAGGAGGTGCTGAGATCCCCCCAGCTCTTTATAAACCCCCTCTTTGAAGGGGGGTGGGACTTTTTTTGGGGAGAAAACTGCTGAGGAGCCCTGAGGCTTTGGGGTTTTGGGTGCAGGAGCTCTTGGGGTGGCTCTGACCCCTCTCCCTCTGCTTCCTCCCCCAGAGCCAGAGGCACCATGGCTGCCACGGCTGCTGTCAGCCCCAGTGAGTACCTGCAGCCAACTGCCTCCTCTGCACAGGTGAGCATGGGGGCCTCTGGGGGGGACCCCAAATCCCTGCTGGGGCTCAGGGAGCTGTCCCAGGGTGGGGAGCAAGCAGTGGGTGCTGCTGCCCCTGGTGTGGGCAGGGGAGCAGGGAAGGGGTTGTCCCCTTCTTCTGGGAACAGCTCCAGTCCTGGGGACAGTTCTGGATATTTGGGGGGGTGGAGAGTGGGCAGAGAAGGGAAAGGGAGATGGGGAGGGGTCTGGAGGATAAGGAGAAGGGGCTGGAGAAGTTGTGAAGCATCTGAGGGCCCTGGGGGTGCTGATCCTGGAGCAGAGGAGGCTGAGGGAGACCCCTGAGAGGAGGTTGGAGCCAGGGGGGTCGGGCTCTGCTCCCAAGGAACAAGGGATGGGACAATTGGGATTGACCTGGAGGTTTGGGGAACAATTCCTTCACTGAAGGAGTGGCCAAGTGTTGTCCCAGGGCAGGGCTGGAGTCCCCATCCCTGGAAGTGTCCCAGAAATGTGGAGGTTGGATCTTGGGGAATCTTTTCCAAGCTGGATGATGATTCCCTGCCCTGGTTCAGGAATGGGGGTGGCTGCAGGAGCCATGTTCTGTGCTTCTTCCCAGCCCCTCCTCCCCCTCCCTCTGCTTTCCTTTAGGGATCCCTCTTGCTCACGGGTATCCCAGGGTGGGCTTGGGACCCCGGCTCCCCGGGGGGGGGATCTCTGGGGGGCTCTGCAGCTTTTTGGGGTGTGAGGATGGAGCAGCAGTGCCACCCCCTGGGCTGAGCTGGGAGCTGTGGTGTGAGCAGGGGGTCCCTGACTGGGGGGGTTGGTTTGGGGGCTTCTGCCCTCCAGGGGTTCCCTCTCCAGCTGTTTGGGACAGGACCCCCCTCTCTCTGTTAACCCTTTCCCTCCCCTCTCTGTTAACCCTTTCCTTTCCCTCTCTGTTAACCCTTTCCTCTCCCTCTCTGTTAACCCTTTCCTTCCCCTCTCTCCCTCCCCAGGACTCCCAGCCCTCTCCTCTTGCCCTCCTGGCTGCCACCTGCAGTAAAATCGGCCCCCCCGCCGTGGAAGCCTCGGTGACCCCTCCTGCTCCTCCTCAGCCAACACCTCGGAAACTCGTGCCCATCAAACCTGCTCCTCTGCCTCTGGGCTCTGGGAAGAACAGCTTTGGGATCTTGTCCTCCAAAGGGAACCTTTTCCAGATCCAGGGCTCCCAGGTTGCCTCCTCCTACTCGGGGGGGCAGCTTTACCTCGCCATCCCCAACCCCACCATCATCAACAAGGCCTCACGCTCCTCCACCAGCATCCAGTACCAAGCTGGAGGCACTCAGACCATCCAGGTCCAACCCAACCTCCCCAATCAGATCCAGATAATTCCAGGCACCACCCAAGCCATCCTCAGCCCTTCCTCCTCCTCCTCCTCCTCCTCCTCCTCCTCCCACAAACCCGTGCCCATCAAACCGGCGCCGGCGCAGAAGGGAGGAGCAGCCCCTGGGACCAGCAGCGTGCTCAAGCTGAGCGGTGGCAGCAACGTCACCCTGACCCTCCCTGTCAACAACCTCCTCAGCACCCTCCGAGCAGGGATCCCAGGCTCAGATCCTCGGGGAAAGTCCCTCCAAACCCCACAAGAAACCTCGGAGGAAAGCGGTGTCGCCCGCCCAGCCCCCCGCGGCCGTGGCCGTGGCCGAGCAGGTGGAGACAGTGGTGATAGAGACCACAGCAGAGAACATCATCCAGGCAGGGAACAACCTCCTGATCGTCCAGAGCCCTGCCTCGGGCCAGCCAGCTGTGGTGCAGCAGGTCCAGGTGGTCCAACCCAAGCCAGAACCCCAAGTGGTGCAGATCCCTCAGCAAGCCCTGCGTGTGGTCCAGGCTGCCTCTGCCACCCTGCCCCCCATCCCCCAAAAACCCTCACAGAACATCCAGATCCAGACAACGGAACCCACACCCACCCAGGTAACACCTCCTCACCCCCCCAGCTCCTACTCAGCCTTGAAAAGGGGTTTTGGGGCCAGCAAAGGGTTTTAACCCCAGCTGGAGCGATGCTTGTGTGGGATCTCTGGTGTCTGGGAGGGGTTGGGAGAGCAGCTCCTCCCTCCTCGGGGCTTTCTGGAGCCTCTCTTGCTGGCCACCTCCTTTTGGGTGTCCTTGACACCTCTGCTGTGGGTTGGGACACCTCACCCTGCTCAGAGCTGGCAGGAGGTGAGGAGTGGGGGAAGCTGTGAGCTCAGAGCAGCCTGGCCAGGACTTTTCTTTTCCTTTTCCTTTTCCTTTTCCTTTTCCTTTTCCTTTTCCTTTTCCTTTTCCTTTTCCTTTTCCTTTTCCTTCTCCTTCTCCTTCTCCTTCTCCTTCTCCTTCTCCTTCTCCTTCTCCTTCTCCTTCTCCTTTTCCTTTTCCTTTTCCTTTTCCTTTTCCTTTTCCTTTTCCTTTTCCTTTTCCTTTTCCTTCCCCTTCCCCTTCCCCTTCCCCTTCCCCTTCCCCTTCCCCTTCCCCTTCCCCTTCCCCTTCCCCTTCCCCTTCCCCTTCCCCTTCCCCTTCCCCTTCCCCTTCCCCTTCCCCTTCCCCTTCTCCTTCCTTCCTCCAGGGAAGCTCTCTTCCCCAAAAGCTCTCCAGATGCTCAGGCAACTTCTGCAGCAAACACCTGGGTTGTTTTTTTTGGGGGGGAGCAGACAGGGGCAGGGTCTCTTTCCTCTCCCTTTCCTCTCCCTTTCCTCTCTCTTTCCTCTCCCTTTCCTCTCCCTTTCCTCTCCCTTTCCTCTCCCTTTCCTCTCCCTTTCCTCTCCCTTTCCTCTCCCTTTCCTCTCCCTTTCCTCTCCCTTTCCTCTCCCTTTCCTCTCCCTTTCCTCTCCCTTTCTTCTCCCTTTCCTCTCTCTTTCCTCTCTCTTTCCTCTCTCTTTCCTCTCCCTTTCCTCTCCCTTTCCTCTCCCTTTCCTCTCCCTTTCCTCTCTCATTCCTCTCCCTTTCCTCTCCCTTTCCTCTCCCTTTCCTCTCCCTTTCCTCTCCCTTTCCTCTCCCTTTCCTCTCCCTTTCCTCTCCCTTTCCTCTCTCTTTCCTCTCCCTTTCCTCTCCCTTTCCTCTCCCTTTCCTCTCCCTTTCCTCTCCCTTTCCTCTCCCTTTCCTCTTCCTTTCCTCTCTCATTCCTCTTTCATTCCTCTCTCATTCCTCTCCCTTTCCTCTCCCTTTCCTCTCCCTTTCCTCTCCCTTTCCTCTCCCTTTCCTCTCCCTTTCCTCTCTCTTTCCTCTCTCTTTCCTCTCTCTTTCCTCTCCCTTTCCTCTCCCTTTCCTCTCCCTTTCCTCTCCCTTTCCTCTCCCTTTCCTCTCCCTTTCCTCTCTCATTCCTCTCTCATTCCTCTCTCATTCCTCTCCCTTTCCTCTCCCTTTCCTCTCCCTTTCCTCTCCCTTTCCTCTCCCTTTCCTCTCCCTTTCCTCTCCCTTTCCTCTCCCTTTCCTCTCTCATTCCTCTCTTTCCTCCCCTCAGGTTTATTTCAAAACCCCCTCAGGGGAGCTCCAGACTGTGCTGCTCCAGGAGGCTCCAGCCATGGCAGTGACTCCCTCAGCCACCTCCTGCACCAGCCCCGGATCCCACAGCTCCAGCACCGGGGGGGGCACCAAAAAACCCTCCCTGAGGAAGGAAAGGACCCTCCCCAAGATCGCCCCGGCCGGGGGCATCCTCAGCCTGAATGCAGCTCAGCTGGCAGCTGCTGCCCAGGCCATGCAAACCATCAACATCAACGGGCTGCAGGTCCAGGGGCTGCCTCTCACCATCACCAACTCTGCAGGTGGGCTGGTACCTGCTGCTGGGGGGCACAGCGGGGCCTGGGGGCACACAGACACCCTCAGAAGGGTCTGGGGGGCAGAGAAACCCCCTCAGAAGGGCCTGGGGGGGACACAGACACCCTCAGAAGGGTCTGGGGGGGACACAGACACCCTCAGAAGGGCCTGGGGGGCAGAGAAGCCCCCTCAGAAGGGTCTGGGAGGGACACAGACACCCCCAAAAGGGTCTGGGGGGGACACAGACACCCTCAGAAAGGCCTGGGGGGGACACAGACACCCTCAGAAGGGCCTGGGGGGGACAGAAACCCCCTCAGGAGGGTATAGAGAGGACACATCCCCCTCAGAAGGATCCAGGGGTACAGAAACCCCCTCAAAAGGGTCTGGGGGGGACACAGACACCTTCAGAAGGGTTTGGGGGGGACAGAAACCCCCTCAGAAAGGTCTAGAGAGGACACAATCCCCCTCAGAAGGGTCTGGGGGGGACACAAACCCCCTTAGCAGGGTCTAGAGGGGACACAACCCCCCTCAGAAGGATCCAGGGGGACACAACCCCCCTCAGAAGGGTCTGGGGGGGACACAAACCCCCTTAGCAGGGTCTAGAGAGGACACAAACCCCCTCAGAAGGATCCAGGGGGACACAACCCCCCTCAGAAGGATCCAGGGGGACAGAAACCCCCTCAGAAGGGTCTAGAGAGGACACAAACCCCCTCAGCAGGGCTTTAGGAGGACACAACCCCCCCCAGAAGGATCCAGGGGGACAGAAATCCAAGTGACAGGATTGTTCTGGTCCCCATGGCACCTCCAGGAGCTCCCCAGCCCCATCCTGCTGGAACTTGGATCCCTGATCCCTGCTGGGCTGCTCCGGGGCAGGGATCCAGCTGGATTTTGCAGTGGATTTTGCTGTTTTTCCCTCCTTGACTCCAAGGGGTCAGCAGCAAACTCAGCCCCCTGCTTCCCTGCCCTGCAGCCTCCTCCCAGCCTTTGGCCTGCTTTGGGTTTTTTGGGTTGTGGTTTTTTTTGCTTTTATTGGGGTTTTTAATCACTGCTGGGTCTGGAAGCCCAGGGCCAGCCCTGATGGGTGGGGAGGGGCCCCAGGGAGCTCTGAATCCCACCCCAAGCTGTCCCCAAAGAGCTGTCCCCAAGGGGCTGTCCCCAAAGAGCTGTCCCCAAAGGGCTGTCCCCAAAGGGCTGTCCCCAAAGAGCTGTCCCCACGGGGCTGTCCCCACGGGGCTGTCCCCAAAGGGCTGTCCCCAAAGGGCTGTCCCCACGGGGCTGTCCCCAAAGAGCTGTCCCCAACGAGCTGTCCCCAAAGAGCTGTCCCCAAGGGGCTGTCCCCAAGGGGCTGTCCCCAAGGGGCTGTCCCCAAAGGGCTGTCCCCAAAGGGCTGTCCCCACAGGGCTGTCCCCAAGGGGCTGTCCCCACGGGGCTGTCCCCACGGGGCTGTCCCCACCCTGGGCCTCACGCGCTCCCTCCCCGGGGAGGTGGTGGCACCTTTGCTCTGCCTGCCCCCCCCAGCCTCTGCTCTGACACCTCCCCATAGCATCATCATCCTCCTTGTTCTCCTCTTCATCCTCCTCATCCTCCTTTTCCTTTTCCTCCTCCTTCTTTTCCTTCTCCTCATCCTCATCCTCTTTCTCCTCCTTGTTCTCATCATCTTCCCCTTCATCCTTCTCCTCCTCCTCCTCCTCCTCCTTTTCCTCCTCCTCCTCCTTTTCCTCCTCCTTTTTCTTTTCCTCCTCCTTTTCCTCCTCCTTTTCCTCCTCCTTTTCCTCCTGCTTTTCCTCCTCCTTTTCCTCCTTTTCCTCCTTTTCCTCCTTTTCCTCCTTTTCCTCCTTTTCCTCCTTTTCCTCCTTTTCCTCCTTTTCCTCCTCCTTTTCCTCGTCCTCCTCCCTCCTCCCTCCTCCTCTCCCTCCTCCTCTTCCTCCTCCTCTCCTTTCTTCCCCTCATCCTCTTCTGCCTCCTCCTCATCCTTCTTCTGCTCATCATCTCCCTCCTCTTCTTCCTCCTCCTCCTCCTCCTCCTCCCAGCAGCCCCCCTGCTTTCCCAGTGCTGATCCCATATTCTTCTTTCCAGCCCCCATCCCGGGTGCTGCCGCCTCCCCGAGCGCCTGGAGCAGCCCTGAGGGGTCGGGGTAAGTCCCCTTTTGGGATTTTTTTTTTTTTTTTTGGTCAATATATTGCACGTTTTTTCAAAGTTTCTTTTTTGTTTTGTTTTGTTGTTTTTTTTTTTTTTTTTTTGTTCTTTCCTCTTTGGCCGTTTTCCCCACCCCGGAGGCTCAAACCTAAAAAAAAAAAAAAAAAAACAAACAAAAAAAAACTTTGAAAAACCGCACAGTATATTCAGAAAAAAAAAAAAAAAAAAAAAAAAAGGGACTTACCTGCCCCTCCTGGGGACCAGCAGAAGGGGGACAGGGGGGGCCACGGCCATGCTGCATGCAGGGTGGGGGCAGCCAGACCCAGGGGAGGGGTCATTTGGGGATTTTTTGGGGTTTTTTTTGGGTTTTTTTCCTGTCCTCTATCCCGGGTCTCAGCGAGGAGCCTGCGGGGAGGTTTTGGGGAGCAGAACCTGAACCCCCCCTCCTTTCCCTCTCTCCCCCTCCCTCCCCAGGCCAGCAGCAGCTGACGGTGCAGAACATCTCTGGGAACAACCTGAGCATCAGTGGGCTGAGTCCCAGCCAGCTCCAGCTCCAGATGGAACAGGCTCTGTCTGCAGAGCTCCAGCCCCCAGAGAAACGGCGCCGCGTGGCCTGCACCTGCCCCAACTGCAAGGATGGGGACAAGAGGTGAGGCTGGAGAGGGGACAGGGACACCCCCGACACCCCCGAGGACGAGGTTCCCTCTGGGAAATCCCAAACCCCCCCCCAGACACCTCCCTGGGGCCTGGCACAGGGGGGGTTGGGACTCGGTGGATCCCTCCCAAGCTCTGACGTCCCGTGGTGTTGTCACCTCCTGTCACCAGGCCTGGGGACCCTGGGAAGAAGAAGCACATCTGTCACATCCCTGAGTGTGGCAGAACCTTCCGGAAGACTTCCCTGCTCCGTGCCCACGTCAGGCTGCACACGGGGGAGAGACCCTTTGTCTGCAACTGGGTCTTCTGTGGGAAACGTTTCACCCGCTCCGACGAGCTCCAGAGGCACTCCCGAACCCACACGGGTCTGTGGGGACACTGCTGGGACCAGGGGACATGGGGTGGGACCAGGGGGACATGGTTTGGGATCATAGGAACCAGTCTGGGATCATGGGACATGAGCTGGGACCAGGGGACGTGGGATGGGATCATGGGGACACTGCTGGGACTAGGGGGACATTGTTTGGGATCATGGGGACATGGTTTGGGGTCATGGGGACAGTCTGGGATCATAGGGACACAGCTGGGATCATGGGGACGTGGTTTGGGATCATGGGGATACAGCTGGGACCAGAGAGACACAGTTTGGGATCATGGGGACATGGTTTGGGATCATGGGGACATGGTTTGGGGTCATGGGGACAGTCTGGGATCATGGGGATGTGGTCTGGGACCAGGAGAACATGGTTTGGGATCATAGGAACCAGTCTGGGATCATGGGACATGAGCTGGGACCAGGGGACATGGGATGGGATCATGGGGATACAGCTGGGATCATGGGGACGTGGTTTGGGGTCATGGGGATACAGCTGGGACCAGAGAGACACAGTTTGGGATCATGGGGATGTGGTTTGGGATCCTGGAGACACAGTTGGGATCATGGGGACACTGCTGGGACCAGGGGACGTGGGATGGGATCAGGGGGACACTGCTGGGACTAAGGGGACATTGTTTGGGATCATGGGGACATGGTTTGGGATCATGGGGACAGTCTGGGATCATGGGGACGTGGTCTGGGACCAGGAGAACACAGTTTGGGATCATGGGGACATGGTTTGGGGTCATGGGGACATGTTGGGACCATGAGGACACAGTCTGGGACGAGGGGGACATGGTTTGGGATCATGGGGACACTGCCGGGACCAGGGGACATGGGCTGGGATCATGGGGTGACAGTTTGGGATCATAGGAAACACTTTGGGATAATGGGGACACTGTGGGGACCAGGGGGACACAGTTTGGAATCATGGGGACATGGTCTGGGATCCTAAGAAACAGTCTGGAACCATGGGGACATAGTTGGGGATCATGGGGACATATTTTGGGGTGATAGGGACATGTTTTATGACCACAGGGACAATTTGGGACAATGGGGACACGTTTTGGGACCTTGGGGACAGGTTTTGGGACCTTGGGGACGAGATTTGGGACCTTGGGGACACGTTTTGGGATGACAGGGATACATCTCATGATGCTGGGGACATTTTAGGGCCAGGAGGACAAGTTTGGCTCCATGGGGACAGACTTTGGGACAGCGGGGAGGTGTTTGATGACCCCGGGGACACATTTGGGGACAGTGTGGGGGTTTTGGGGTCCCCCTGAGCCCCGTGTCCCCCCCGCAGGTGACAAACGCTTCGAGTGTGCTCAGTGCCAGAAACGCTTCATGCGCAGCGACCACCTGACCAAGCACTACAAAACCCACCTGGTCACCAAGAACTTGTAGGGTGGGCACCTCCCCACCCCCACACACCCCCCCAGACCCCCCCGGACGGACGGACAGACCCGGACAGAGCCCCCCACACACCCCCCGTGGGGCCGGGGAGGACCCCCCTGGGGTGGGGGGGAACCCAAAGGATCCCTTGGGGTATCCCAGAGCCTCCCAGGATCCTCCCAGGGGGGCTTGGGGACCCCTCCCTGGGGTCTTCTGGAGCCCCACGGATCCCCCCCCCCCCCACCATGGGGTGTTCTGGATCAGTGGATCCCCCCCAGGATCTTTTGGAGTCCCCCTTGGGGGGTTCTGGAGTCCTAAGGATCCCCCTGGGGGGGTTGGGAACCCCATGGATCCTCCCGGGATGTTTTGGAGCCCTCTGGACACCCCCAAACCCACCCTGGGGGGTTCTGGATCCCCTCGGGATGTTCTGGAGCCCCTTGGGGGTTCTGGATCCCCAGTAGAGCACTCCTGGGATGTTCTGGATCCCTCCTGGGGTTTTCTGGATCCCCCTGGGATGGTCTGGACATCTTTGGGATGTTCTGGGTCCCCCTTGGGCTGTTCTGGACCCCCCCTTGGGATGTTCTGGATCCCTTTGGGGTGTTCTGGATCCCTTTGGGGTGTTCTGGATCCCCCTGGGGTGTTCTGGATCCTCCTTTGGGATGATCTGGATCCCTTTGGGGTGTTCTGGATCCCCCTGAGCTGTTCTGGATCCCTTTGGGATGATCTGGATCCCTTTGAGGTGTTCTGGATCCCCCTGGGGTGTTCTGGATCCCCCTTGGGATGATCTGGATCCCTTTGGGGTGTTCTGGATCCCCCTTGGGATGATCTGGATCCCTCTTTGGGGTGTTCTGGACCCCCTGGGATGTTCTGGATCCCTTTGGGGTGTTCTGGATCCCTCTTTGGGGTGTTCTGGACCCCCTGGGATGTTCTGGATCCCCCCTGGGGTTGTCCCTGAGCCGGGAGCTCCAGGAGAGGCTCCCCAGCACATTCCTGCTTTATATTTAAAGTCTATAAATAATTATAAATATCCCCCAGCCCCTTGGGAAACCAAACAATTCCCGGGTTTTCTATGGAAATCGTTGCCTTACACCCCCCCCCCCCTCCCCCATCCTCAGCGCTTTTTAAAACAAAATCTTTAATTTAATTCCTCCCTCTCCCTCCTTTTCCCCCCAACGTTTTTTCCCAATCCCGAGAGAATTTGGGGTTTGGTTTTTTTCCTTTTTTTTTTTTTTTTTTTTTTGTTTTCTCTCTCCCCACCCTTTCCAAGCGACGTGGAGGAATTTTGGGGCTTTTTCCCCCCTTTTTGGTTCCCCCCCCCCCCCTGTGTATAGTGTACATTGTACCAGAGATTATTTTGCTTTTGTGTTTACTACATGGTGACAAACAGCAAAAAAAAAAAAAAACCCAAAAAAACCCAAACCCGTCTGGCTGGGGCTTGCTTTGTTTTTTTTTTTAAGAGCTTTTAAACCAAACCCGATCCCCTTGGGCCTCCCCACGGGGATTTTCGGTCCCGTTCGGTCCCGTTCGGTTCCGTTCGGTCCCTTTAAGACTTTTCCCTTTCCCGGTAACCTCCCAGACGCCACTTCCGGGTTCCGCCACTTCCGGGTTCCGCCCTTTCCGGCTCCCGCCACTTCCTCGCTTTCCAATTGGCTGCCGCAGCCCCTTAGCCCCGCCCAGAGCCGGGCAGGCGGAGCCTCTTCCTATTGGCTGCCGCCCACAGCGGGGAGGGGGCGTGGTTAGCGGGCGGTGGGCGGGGCCTGTCGGGGGCTATCGCGACCGGGCGCGCGCTGCTGCTGTCGGCGATCGCGATGGATTTGGGGAAACTGCTGAGGAACTACCGGGAAGAGGAGGAGGTGCGGGGGGGCGGGCACAGGGACCCCCCCAGGATGTCCCTAAGGGACCCCCAGGATGTCCCCAAAGCCCCAAGGGACCCCCGGGATGTCCCCAGACCCCAAGGGACCCCCTCGAGGATGTCCCCAAGACGACCCCCATCCCACGTGAGGATGTCCCCAAGGCCCTGGGGGTGTCCCCCCTCTCCCCCCCCCCCCAAAGCTTTCCCCGAGGGACCCCTGGGATGTCCCCAAGGCCCCGAGGGACCCCCTTGAGGATGTCCCCAAGACGACCCCCACCCAAGATGTCCCCAAAACCCAAAGGACCGCTGTCCCCAAGGCCCTGGGGATGTCGTGTCCCCCCCCAAAGCCCCAAGGGACCCCGGGATGTCCCGAAAGCCCTGAGTGACCCCCCCAGAGATGACCCCAAGGGACCCCCGGGATGTCCCCAGACCCCGAGGGACCCCCTTGAGGATGTCCCCAAGACGACCCCCATCCCACGTGAGGGTGTCCCCAAGGCCCTGGGGGTGTCCCCCCACCCCACCCCTCCCAAAGCTTTCCCCGAGGGACCCCTGGGATGTCCCCAAACCCCAAGGGACCCCCTTGAGGATGTCCCCAAGGCTCTGGGGGTGCCCCCCCCCCCCCCCCCCCAAATCCGTCCCCAAGGGGCCCCCTCCCCATTCTCTCGGGGCCCTGAGGAACGGGGTGTCCCCCCCCCCTCCCCGCGTTGTCCCCGAGGTGTCCCTGGCAATGTCCCCGTGTCCCCCCCCCCAGACCTTCGAGGAGCAGCACTTGGCGTCCCGGGACCCGCTGGAGCAGTTCCGGTTCTGGTTCCAGGAGGCTTTGGGCTGCCCCGGGATCCAGGAGCCCAACGCCATGTGCCTGGCCACCTGCACCAGGTCAGGGGGGGACAGGGGGGGGACACGGACACGGGGGGGTGACACGGACACCACGGGAGGACACGGTCACCTCCCCCCCCTCCTCCTCCTCCTGCCACAGGGACGGGAAACCCTCGGCCCGGATGGTTCTGCTGAAGGGGTTCGGGCCCGAGGGGTTCCGGTTCTTCACCAACCATGAGAGCAGGAAGGGCAGGGAGCTGGTGAGGGGCTGGGGGGGGATTGGGGGGGCTGGGGGGGGGGAATTAGGGGGGCTGGGGAGGGGCTGGGGGGGAATTGGGGGGGCTGGGGGGGGAATTAGGGGGGTTGGGGGGGGTTGGGGGGCTGGGGAAGGGTTGGGGGGGGGTTGGGGGGCTGGGGGTGGCTGGGGAGGGGTCCTGAGGGTGCTGGGGGGGTCCTGGGGGGGGACCCTGGGGATGCTGGAGGGGTGCTTGGGGTGTTGGGGGGAGCCCTGGGGGGGTCCTTGGGGTCCTGGGAGGGTCCTTGGGGGGTTTCTGGGGGGGCTGAGAGGGTCCCTGAAGGTGCCAGGTGGGTCCTTTTTGTGCTGGGGGCCCTGAGGGTGGTCCTGGGGGGTCCTTGAGGTGCTGGGGGGGCTCTGGGTGTTCTGGGGTAGGTCCTGGGGGGGGGTCTCTGGGGTTCTGAGGGTGCTGGGAGGGTCCCTGAAGGTGCCAGGAGGGTCTCTGGGGTGCTGGGGGGTCCCAGGGGGTCCCGGGGGGGTTAACGCTGCGGGGCCTTTGGTGACAGCTCTGTCCCCCCCAGGCAGAAAACCCGTTTGCATCACTGGTGTTCTACTGGGAGCCCCTCTGCAGGCAGGTGAGACCCCCGGCTGGGGGGTGCTGGGACCCCAGTCACTGGGATGGGGGGTACTGGGACCCCAGTCACTGGGATGGGGGGTACTGGGATCCCAGTCACTAGGATGTGGGTACTGGGAGCCCCTGGGATGGGGGGGGGTTACTGGGATCCCATTCACTGGGATGGGGGGGGTTACTGGGAGCCCCTTAACTGGGATGGGGGGGGGTTACTGGGAGCCCCTTAACTGGGGATGGGGGGTACTGGGAGGTGAGTCCCTGGGATGGGGGTCTCAGGGGGGGCTCCCATTTTTTGGGGGGGTGGGTGTTTTGTGTCTGCATTTTGAGGTGTGGGGAGGAGGGAGGTTTTTGGGGAGGGAGGGGCGGTTCCTCCCCAGCGAACTGGAGCCGAACTGGGGCAGAACCGGAACAGAACCGGAGCAGAACCGGAGCAGAACCGCTGCTCGTTCCAGGTTCGGATCGAGGGCTCCGTGCGGCGTCTCCCGGAGCAGGAATCCCTGGAATATTTCCATTCCCGGCCCAGGAGCCGGCAGATTTCCGTGCTGGTCAGCAGGCAGAGCTCCGTCATCCCTGACAGGGAGGTCAGCGGGGACACCCCGAAAATCTGGGGGGGGGAACAGGGACCCCTCCTCACCCCTCCGGACCCCTCCTCACCCCTCCTCACCCTTCCCTTTTCCCGCAGTACCTGAGGAAGAGGAGGGCGGAGCTGGAGGAGCGGTACCGGGAGCAGGAGGTGCCCAAACCCGAGTACTGGTGAGCTGCGGGGGGGGATGCGGGGGGGGGGGCGGCGGGATCCTCCCCATCCGGTTGGATTTCGGGTGTTTTTGGGGTGTTTTTGTGTGTTTTTTCCCGCTCAGGGGGGGTTACATCCTGCAGCCCGACCTCCTGGAGTTCTGGCAGGGCCAAACCAGCCGGCTCCACGACCGCATCGTGTTCCGGCGGCTGCGGGAAGGCTCCGCCCCGCCGGGGGACATGACCCACGCGGGGGAGGGCGAGTGGGTCTACGAACGCTTCTCCCCGTGACCCTGGGGGGGGTCCCTGCCCCTCCCGTGTCCCCCCTCCCACGGGGATGGGGGCTCTGCCCCCCCCTCTGCTGAGCTGGGGGGGCTCCCATCCATCCCCCCCCCCCTCCTGCTCCTTTTGGGGGGGTCCCTGTGCTGCTCCCCTCCCACGGGTGATGTTTGTTAATAATCGTGTGTGTAATTATCGTGATGAGACTGAGAACACCCCCCCGACCCCCCACTCGTGTTTCAGCTCCTGTGTACAATTGTGTGGCTTTGATGTCCCCTCCTTGTGCCTCCCCCGCGGGTGGGGGAGACCCCAACCCTTCATCCCAACCCCCTCCCCAGAACTGCTTCATCCGAGCTTGGGATCCAAACCTCAAAGAAATAAATAAAATAAAAAATAAACCCACGGGAAACTCGGGGTCCTCCTTTCCCAGCTGTGATCCCCCAGGATTCCCTCAGGGAACAGTTGGGGATCCATGTGGGACCTGGGATCAACCTGGGATCTGCTGGGGGGGTGGGGGTCTTGGGGACTTCTAAGGGACCCCGCATCCCCACGAGGGGCACCTGGGGACCCCCAGAGAGGACAAAATCTTCTTGGGGGGATCTGGGGATCCCTGGGGGATCCGGATTGATTCGGATTGATGGGAATTGATCCGGATTTAACCAGGGATCCCTGAGGGGTCTGGGTTAGGGATCCCCCCCAGGGATCCCGTTGAGAATTTGGGGCGTCTGGGGACCCCCGGGGGATGCTGAGTGGAACAGAACCCCTGATGGCTCCGGATTGATCCGGATTGATCAGGATTGATCCGGATTGATGGGAATTGATCCGGATTTAACCAGGGATCCCTGGGGGATCTATGTTAGGGATCCCCCCCAGGGATCCCGTTGAGAACTGAGGGGGCCTGGGGGACCCCCAGGGGCTGCTGAGTGGAACAGAACCCCTGATGGCTCCGGATTGATCGGGATTAATGCGGATTAATTCGGATTAAACCCCCCGGGAGGGAGCTGGGTGAGGGATCCCCCCCCCCAGGGATCCCGTTGAGAACTTGGGGCGTCTGGGAGACCCTCGGGAGATGCTGGGGAGAACAGAACTCCTGATGGATCCGGATTGATCGGGATTGATCCGGATTGAACGGGATTGATCCGGATTGATGCGAATTGATCCGGATTTAACCAGGGATCCCTGGGGGATCTGGGTTAGGGCTTCCCCCCAGGGATCCCGTTGAGAACTGAGGGGGTCTGGGGGACCCCCAGGGGCTGCTGGGGGGAACAGAACTCCTGATGGATCCGGATGGATCCGAATTGATGGGAATTGATCCGGATTTAATCAGGGATCCCTGGGGGATCTGGGTTAGGGCTTCCCCCCAGGGATCCCGTTGAGAACTGAGGGGGTCTGAGGGACCCCCAGGGGCTGCTGAGTGGAACAGAACCCCTGATGGCTCCGGATTGATCGGGATTAATGCGGATTAATTCGGATTAAACCCCCCGGGCTCTCCCTTTGCGATCCCCACAGCGGGATCCACTTCCTCCTCCCGTTATCCCCGCCCCTCGGCGCTCCTGATTGGTCGGCTCCTCCTCCCGCCAGCCAATGGCGAGGCGGGGACGCGTCAATCCGCGGGGTTTCTCGCTGGTGATTGGTTGAGGGGCGGGACTCGCCGGCCGCCGCGCGTTCTGATTGGCTGGAGCTGCGAGGGGGAAGGCGGAAGTGGAGCGGGGGGCAGCATGGAGGTCTGGGGGGGCGGTGGGGGACAGGGCCAGGGGCCGAGGGGGGGGCCGGGGGTCGGGGCCGGGGGCCAGCCCCGGCCCCGACCCCCGGCCCCCCCCTCGGCCTTGGTGTGGGGAAGGCGCCAAACGCCGGGGAGGGGGGAAAAGGGGCGCCCAAGCTCGGGGGAAGCTCTGGGGAGGGGGTTTTGGGGGGGGGGGGTCGGGGGGGTTTGAGGCCTCAGCGCCCCTCAGGTCTCTCCTCATCTCTCCTCAGAGCTACCAGAACGTTCCCATCGACATCCAGACCGGCAAATTGCTGGGTAGGGCGCTCCTAATCCCCCCCCACAATACACACAGATGGGGTTTGGGGTTTTTTTTTTGGGGGGGGGTGCAGGGTTTTGGTGCCTTTCTTCCCAAAAGGGGGGTTTGGTGCAGGTGACCCCCCCCTCACCTCCTCTTTACCCCTCGGGAAGGAGCCAGGGCAGCGTGCGACCCTTTTTAGGGGGTGGGTGAAGCCCAGGGGACACCCCAGGGTGGGTGGGGGGGTGATGTGTGACCCCCCCCTCACTCCCTCACCCCCTTGTCCTGTGTGTCCCCCCCCTCCCCAGAGTGGCTGGTGGACAGGAGGCATTGTCACCTCAAGTGGCAGAGCCGGGTGCAGCTCATCCGGCAGAAGATCCGAGCGGCCATGCAGGACATGCCCGAGCACCCCGAGATCAGGGACCTGCTGGAGGGCTCCTGTGAGTGGGGACGGGGACCCACGGGGGGAGTGGGAGGGAGAGAGGGGGGGGGGGCACAGCAGGGACCCCTGCACGAGTTGTGCCAACCCCCCCACCCCCCCCCCCAGCCCGGGATGGGGAGGGAACCATCAGCACATCCCCTCCTGAGACCCCCACCAACCCCTGGGGTGCTGCTGGGGCACCTGGTGACACCCCCAGTGCCCCAGGACCCCACAGTGACTGTGCCCCCCCCCCCCCCCCCCACAGTGACTGTGCCCCCCCCACAGTGACTGTGCCCCTCCCCAGTGCCCCAGGACCCCACAGTGACTGTGCCCCCCCCCCAGTGACCATGTCCCCCCCAGTCACCCTGGGCCCCCAGGGACTGTGCCCCCCCAGTGACTCTGGACTCCCCCAGTGACCTTTTCCCCCCCCCCAGTGACCATGCCCCCCCCAGTGCCCTGAGACTCCCCACTGACTCTGTCCCCCCCCACTGATCTTGGTGTCCCCCCAGTGACCACATCCCCCCCCCCCCCCCCAATGACTCTGGACTCCCCCAGTGACCATGGTGCCCCCCCCCAATGACCATGGTGACCCCCCCAGTGCCCGAGGACCCCCCAGTGACCATGTTCCCCCCCAGTGACCGTGTCCCCCCCCTCAGACCTCCACTACTTCCACTGCCTGAGGATCGTGGAGATCCTGAAGGGCACCGAGGCCTCCACCAGGAACCTTTTTGGCCACTACTCCTCCCAGCGCATGAAGGTGACCCCGGGGGTGGGGACAGGTGACCCTGGGGGGTGGGCACAGACCACCCCAGGTGCCCCCCCGTGTCCCCAGCCCCCCCCAAGCCCCCCCTTTCCTCCCCCAGGACTGGCAGGAGATCGTGTCCCTCTACGAGAAGGAGAACACCTACCTGGGTGAGGGGGGGATGGTGCCCAAAGGGGGAGGGGACCCCTCTGAGGGTCTCCTGGGGGGGTTGTCCCGACCTTTCAGCCCCTCCCCACGTGTCCCCCCCCCCAGCTGAGCTCTCCAGCCTGCTGGTGAGGAGCATCAGGTACGAGGTCCCCTCCCTGAGGAAGCAGATCGGGAGGTGGCAGCAGGCGCAGGAGGAGCTGGGGCGGCGGGAGGAGGAATGTCACCTGCGGGCTGCTGAGCTCAGGGACAAGTTCCTCAGCTCCTGCAGGCAGTATGGCATCACTGTGAGTGTCCCTGGGGACCCTA